>NW_026607194.1:82500-167500 GCF_029890125.1 Rhinichthys klamathensis goyatoka
CTAACACACTATTTTTATATAAATGTTTCATGACTTTATTATCTTGTAAATGCTACCCGCTAGGCTAACAGAGCAGCACATTATACCCTCATCATACATCATATCTCACAGTTTAGTAGCCATCCAATACCCTGTACCCTACAGATGCTGTGAGATAACAGAGAGACTGATATTGCTTTAGCAGGACCTGGAGAGAGCTCATTGTGGGAGAATGGGACCAGATACACCTCTTTTCATGAAGCTAATGGAAGTGAACAGTGCAGAGTGTGAGAGAAACAGATGCTGGATCAAAAGTTAAGAAATAATCTCCTGATCCAGCATCAGATGTGCTGCTAGTGAAGTAGAAGCGGGGCAATGATCACTTTCTAAAAACATGGCGAATGCCTGTGTAATTGCTGATGTAAGCATGTGCCAGCGTATGCACTCCAGTTCACAGTGTCACACCAGGAACAGCTAAAGGCCACAGTGGAGCACTGATCATCACCAATAGTCATGTTAGCAGAGCAGCTAATAGAGCAAGCATGGTATGAAGCAGAAATGCTATCAGCATCTGAGTGTGGTGGACCAGTACCTCTCAGAGCAGCTCCTAACACTAACCCTAACCTAACCCTAACCTGCAGCTCGTCTGGTCTTCAACGAGCCCAAAAGGGCCCACGTCACTCCTCTGCTCATCTCTCTGCACTGGCTACCACTCGCTGCTCGCATCAAGTTCAAGGCTTTGACGCTTGCATTGCTTACAGATTGACCACAGGTTCAGCTCCCTCCTACTTCCAGTCACTACTACAAGTCTACATCCCTACCAGAAGCCTACGATCGGTCAATGAGCGACGGCTCGTGGTACCATCACAGCGGGGCACAAAATCACTCTCCAGAACATTCTCATTCACGGTTCCATGCTGGTGGAATGATCTCCCCACCCTCATCCGGAATGCAGAATCCCTGACAACATTCAAAAGACAACTGAAAACTCATCTCTTCCGGGACCACTTAACATAAAAAAAAAAAAAAAAAAAAAAAAAAAAAAAATTCTTTCCTCTAAATCCTCGCTTGCCTGGCTTATGCTACTCCGAGCTATGTCTGAACTTTGTATTTTGAGCACTTCTTGCGTTGCTTTTGCCTCTTCACGATGACTCGCTTGGTTTAGTCCTCAGTTGTAAGTCGCTTTGGATAAAAGCGTCTGCTAAATGACTAAATGTAAATGTAAATGTAACCTATCTATCAGCATCTGAGTGTGGTGGACCAGTACCTCTCAGAGCAGCTCCTAACACTAACCCTAACCTATCTATCAGCACATTGACCTCTGTGGTTCCAAATGCTGGTGACAACAAGTGCCAAATCATTATGGCTACTCTGACAAGGTGAACTCAAATCCTGGAAATGATGAGCACTACAGTATATCATAATCATTAGTCTAACACATGCCAATGTATGGATGACGTAGGCTACATGTACGTGCATGTCCACAACACTTATTTCTGTTTAAGTGAGGTGTTGTGTATAGTTTCATGTCATTTTGGGAGAATCTGAACCAGTAGCTAAGCCAGAAGGGTGTCCAGTGTGGAAAAACTGCATCATCATTTGTTGAATTATTTTTACCATGTGTTATTCTTACCCTAAATTAAATCATGTGCTAGTATTTGACAATTCATTTATATAGTTTGCAAATATAGTCTTTTCCCATTCTCCTCTAACTGGCGAACTGCTGTCTTGGTGAGTGCATTTACATTTATTAATTTAGCAGACACTTTTATCCAAAGCGACTTACAAATGAAATGAGGAATACAACAAGCAATTTGTCTGTAGCAAGAAAAGTGCTAGCAATACATGGTTTCAATCATTGTCTTGAACAGTACAAGCAAGGTGAGCAATTGTTGTGAAGATTGTTTATTTTAACAATAGTTAGGAGTATGCAGTTAAAGAGTTTCAGAATCAATATAGACAATTTCTAAGGACGGTAACATTAACAACAGCCCAACTCACTTTCTGTTTTGTACCTTTTGTAAACAAGCGGGGTCTTGTATCTATGACACCACAGTCTTGACATGTTTCACCCAGTTCAAATGCAAGAAACCATCCAAGAACAAAGAAGCATGGCGGGCCTTGTGTGGAGGCCTCATATCCAGAGTTTGGTCTCATGCCTCACTTCTTTCAAATCTATTTTATTTATTTTATCTCCTCGGCTCTCAGAGGGTAAACATAATATCTGTTCTGTTGATTACAAGGTCTTGTAATAGTTTATTTTTATTTTATGAATGTCAATCTCTCTGTGAGCTGTTTAATAGTTCCAAATTTGTTCATTCATTAATGTGTTGTTTTTTAATATTAAATATAATATAGGCCTAAATGTCTTTTTACATCTACACTCTGTCATTTTATTTGTACAAAAAAAAAAACATAGGCTATCTGAATTTGAGCATAACATTTATTTATTTTATAACAGCATATAGCTTACACTATTTCAGAGCATATTATCAGAGCATATATGTCCATACATCATTTTATAAAGAAAACAAAAACCGCACAAGAAAAAAAAAAGAAAAAAAAAGCGCGGGTAATATTAATATAGCCTTAGTTCGCCGAGTGAGTGTCAGTAATGGCTGATACATCACACAGAACCTGAGGCTTTAAGTCCCCACCGCGACTATCGCCTCCTCTCCCCGCCCCTCCCCCACCCCTGGACCTCTCACCTGGGAGTCACAGATGCTCGAGAGGCACAGATGCTGCAGACTCGGCGCGGAGGAGACGGGATCGAGATGGCCGACGAAAAAGTAGGTTTTTGACTTTTTGTGCAAGGCTCTCAATATAATATGGTGCTGTTTATTTAACTTGCATATTGTTTGCAACCTATATATCGTATTATATATCATATATCGTAACGTAAAGGTCACGTCACTTTTCACCTTAAGCATAACCACAAAGCAGCTTTGGAGAAAGTATAGATTAATGTACCAAAATGACAGTAATGATCATAATAATATATCCATTAGGGCTTTAGATTCCTAAGAGTCTTAAGCTGTTTTAAGGCCACAGTTAGGATTGCATAGGTGACTGCATTCTAGCGGTAATCCGCTTTTAAACTTCGCCGAATTTAAAATGTTGTTGTCTTTATGTTATTTCTGAAAGACATATTTTGCGTCCCTGTTACTTCACCTAGATGTTTAGCTCAATTTTGGTAACATTAATTAAAGATTGCCAGGAGTTGCATCTGTAGCGGCCTACACGTGCAGCCATGTGAGTCTGAGGCCTGCAGGACTCATGACGTTTTATCACTCTAAACACCAATAATGTGATTCAACAAAGCAAGAGGGAAGTTTAATAAATTCAGAACAAGTTTTTTTCTACTTCTGTAATGCAGCTTTCAAGACCAGACAATAAATGGCATTTATTTTCAGTCAAAATGGTATGAAATTGTATTGGCTTATGTTACAATGTCAATTACTTTAATATATTGCCTAATTGTACCATTACAGTTTTAAATACAGTGCCATGTGATGTTAGACTATGATGTTTGACTGTCTATGACACTTGTGCTTGCAGGAAGATCAAACTAGGAATGGCAGCTCTGGATGCACAGGTGAGAATGAGAAGATCAAACAAAACACATTTTACTCATTTGTAGTATGTCAAATTCGTGTGCGTCATTTATTACTTAAAATAATTCTTAAAGCTTATATACATAGCTTAATGAATCCGAGTAACCGAGGTTTTTAAAAGCACAATCTTGAAGAAAAAGAAACATAGCCACGCTCCCTCCTTTCATTCTCTTGCAACACCATGCCAAATTCATGGTAGTGCATGAAATTTAATCTTTTAATCTGCTATCTTTTGTTTATAGGTAAATAATGTTTTAATTAATAACCGGTCAGTTTAAATAGAAGTTTAGAGGCCAATAGATTATTACAAAGTAATTAAGGGATGATTGTAGTAATTAATACAATCTAAGTTTAATCTATGTAAACTAAATTTTTTGTTGCAACTTGATCTGTAACTTTTCTTTACGGTTTTATTAAAAAAGAAAACAGATCATCTGTTAGAATTTAAGGCAAAAACGTGATTATATCTGCATATTTTAGTGAAAATGTTCATTTAAAAAAACATTCCAGTATTTTTACTTTTTTGTTAAACATTTGAAACGCTTTCAAATGACAGAAAGTTTGGTATTGTGTCATTGAACAATATAAATATGTCTAGCCATATGATCATGTTATTGTGAAACCAAAAGTGTACTTCTCATGTTCAATATAAAGATAAAAAATACCTCGCTGATATCTTACATTTATTTTAACATGCATTCATCGTTGGTGAAAATTAATTTCTAATGGCTAAATAAATTTGGGTAATTATCCCTAAACTCTGACATGGTTCAGTAACTGGACAAAGATATAATTACTTAACTGTACGTGCTGAGTAAATACAACATGTTGTCCTGTGTGCTGTCAATTTCAACAGATACTGTAGTTAAGTTTGTTTTGTTGTAATTTTTTTATCATTGTATGAAATTAAAAGTCACAGATCACATTAAATTTAAGGTAACTACAGGTTTTGCCAAAATGGTGTCATTGATGTCAGCCTTATTTTGATACTTATTTTAAGTCTATTGGTTCGTTATTCAATTCTGGTGATTATCTTGGGGTTTAAGCCTAGAACTATAGTTAGGAGGAAGTAAAATGGAAAATTTACTTCTTTGTAATTTACATTTCAGTGGATGATGTGACAGATGCCCCCGAAGAGAAGAGAAAGGTAGGCTATATCCACACTGGGCTCCAGACTAACTTTTCCACTGGTTGCACTGGTGCTACCAACTTTCTCAGTTGGTCGCACCAACACATGATTTGGTCGCACTTTTTTTTTTTTTTTTACTAAAGCGTTGTCTTTAGCACTCGCAGCTCAAACGGCAATGCACGACTAATAATGACTATTATTGGGACTGTCATATTACGTAATATTATAAAGAGAACAATATTGTAATAAAACATTGTGAATTATTTGGGTTTTGCCGTGTCGCGTTGTTCCAGGAAGAGCGTCCACAACACGAGTCATTCTGAATGGCACGTATTAAGCCTAGTTCACACTACATGATTTTAAAACGTCGGGCTGAACTGTGCGGTTCACACTACATGACTTGCTCTCTGTGAAATCAGGAGTGTTCAAGTTGTTGAGCTGTTCACACCACACGACACAACGTGATTGATCCGCAACAGGAGGTAACGCTCTACACGAGTTGACAACAACTCTGTCACCCAACGATTCTATCTTGTCCACAAACCACGTTTTCTCACGAAAAATCACGCGATAAAATGAACCGAAAATGACGCGAAACAGCACGCGCGCCAATACCCAGGGAAGAAGAGCACAACACGCGTATGGGCGTCAGACAGAAACTAAAGCTGCAAACTGTTTGCGCGATAATTTGCTCTAAAAAAAAACATACACTCTACAACTTCATTTTAAAAAAGAACACCCAGAACATCAACATTGTGGACATCGGCAATATACAGTTGACTTTCCTTTTTCCTAAAAGTATTTTAGTAAAACCTATGATTACAAACAGGGATATTCTTCCCGAAAAGCATAAGTAATTATATTTTTATGTCTACACATACTTGTATGTTTAATCTCTAGTTGCTCTGATTGGCTGTAGCTCTCAACATCACGTGAGGTTGAGTCGCGCGACAGCTCTGGATATCTAGCATGCTAGATATTTTTCTGGGCTCGGTGACGCGTCTGCGAGCGTCTTTGATGCATTGTTGGCTCTTTCATACTAACAGATTGGCGAGCGTTCATCGCGCGCTAATCACCCGCGATTTGCACGCGATAGCACCCTGACCTGTCGGCGAGCTCAACGATTTGCAAATCGGGCTCAAATCGGGCTTAAAATCACGTAGTGTGAACTAGGCTTTAGTTCAAGTTCACTTGTGGATTCACGTCATTTTGTGCAGATATGATTTGTAATATTATGTTTATTTTGTCTGATTAATCTCATATAGGATGCGTTTCTTTGAGTTAAATAACACGCTAGCAAAGTGCTCAACGGTTATTCATTCAGCGCGCTCCACTCAAGCAGCAATGCACGACTAATAATAACGATGAGTAATTTGGGACTGTCATATTACATAACATGAGAACACTATTTTATTAAATCATTGTGAATTCATTGGGTTTAGTTGCCGGGTTTAGTTGCCGTTTTCAGAGCGTTGTTCCAGGAAGAGCACGACCACAACAGTCACACATTCTGACAAGCACAAATCTGAGGCGGCGTTGGTGACACTTTCTATTAGTCGTTATATTTGATTATTAAATATTTAATTTAATTATTAATCACATCGAAACATTTTACAATCCTACTAGCTACTTCTCTCCGTCAATGTCTATGTCGAGTCAGGCAGTCACTGGGCAACTCCGCAGCTGAGCCGACCTCGGGATAAAATAGTCAGAATATAAACACTTATTATAGGCGTACCGTAGTGATTCAGGATAAGTCAAAAACACGGTTTGAAAAATGGATTCATGATGTACTCGTTCATTTTGAACATAAGTTACGGACTGCAGCAGCTGCTGATACAACGGCGTTCTGTTGCGCATGCGTGAATTTAACTGAGTCGTACATGACCATGCACTCGCACAAATGCGACCACATAAAATTTTAACTCGCACATTCTCAAAAAATGGTCGCAGTCTGGAACCCTGCCACAGATAAACATATATATTAGGGATGGTAAGATTCACAGATTCGCAATGGTGCATCGACATAAAAGCTAACAATGCGATGCATCGATTTAAATAAGTATGCATCGGATACAAGTTGGCATTTGTATCGCGATGTATCTTTATGTATATTTCTATGTATATTTCTAACATATCTGCATTGGTAAAAAACTATTTGTTCATATATAATTATTAGTAGATGTGCTATACTTTTACTATTTAGAAAGTGACCAATCATTTGTGACCAATATTTTATTATGTAACTGCTGCGTTCACACCGGACGCGGATAGAGCGTCTGTAGTGGGTGACTTCCCTGTTAAGTTAATAAAGACGCGTTGACGCGGGTCTGGAGGTCCTGATAGACGCGAGGATAGACGCGATTTCGCCTCATTCGCGCGTCCAGTTCGACTAGATTGATTTCTCCTTTCTGAACTGTTGCTGGAGCGTTCTCTCAGCACCACTGCTGACGTTGCTGTACGTGAATATGACGGATTACAACACTACAGAGTGCGAGGCGTGTCCTGAGCGTCACATACCGTTAATGTAAAGACGCGTTGACGCGGGTCTGTATGATAAAGCAATAACCACTATCGTAATTCACGAGTTCACATTTACATCAATTAAACAGAGTAAAGATTATGCGTATTTGGCGTGCTGTCCAGGGGGAGGGCTCCGAGCTCGGAAATTTTTGCCCGAACCCAGAGTGCTCCCCCCTTGTTGTAAGAGTATTTAGGAGAAGAAGTGAGGAGATGGGGTGGTGGAGGGATGCTGTTAGACTGTCAATGAACTGAGTTAAGTTTGCTGAATATATACCTCTTACCTCATTGATTGGGAGTGTGCTCCACTCGTGTCTAATTAGGCTTGATTACCTGAATGTGCTCCACATGTGTTTAATTATCTGAACATGCTCCTCCCGAACTTTGTTAGGAAACATCATTAGTAGTGAATCGCGTTGCACCGCTTCATAATAGTAGTGAATCGTGCTGCACCACGTCATAATAGTAGTGAATCGTGCTGCACCGCTTCATAATAGTAGTGAATCGTGCTGCACCACGTCGTAATAGTAGTGAATCGTGCTGCACCACGTCATAATAGTAGTGAATCAAGCTGCACCACGTCGTAATAGTAGTGAATCAAGCTGCACCACGTCATAATAGTAGTGAATCAAGCTGCACCACGTCGTAATAGTAGTGAATCAAGCTGCACCACGTCGTAATAGTAGTGAATCAAGCTGCACCACGTCATAATAGTAGTGAATCAAGCTGCACCACGTCGTAATAGTAGTGAATCAAGCTGCACCACGTCGTAATAGTAGTGAATCGTGTTGCACCACGTCGTAATAGTAGTGAATCGTGCTGCACCACGTCATAATAGTAGTGAATCGTGCTGCACCGCTTCATAATAGTAGTGAATCGTGCTGCACCACGTCATAATAGTAGTGAATCAAGCTGCACCACGTCGTAATAGTAGTGAATCGTGCTGCACCACGTCATAATAGTAGTGAATCGTGTTGCACCTAGTGCTGCCACTAACGACTAATTTTCTAACGACTAATCTTTCGACTAATTTTTCGATTAGTCGACTAATCTAAACGACTAATTAAAAAAAAAATCAAGTGTTTATTTCGTTGTGTCCATTTTATTTTTAACTCAACTGAAGGGCCAAAACATAAAATGTCACCTGTTCAAAAACATTATGTATTAACAATCTAAGCATTACTGCATTTCCATTAGGCTATACCATATTAGTCAGAGTCCTAATCTAATCCTCTAATAACAAACATGTATGTATTACTTAAATTAGCTCTTTGTTCTGCCTTAAAAAATGTACAGTAAGCTAATAATGATTAATTTATGTACATTTCTGAAAAGCATAACTGATAACATCACTCTGAATAGTAAAGTAGATGCAATGCATTTTCTGTGAAAAGCGCTATACAAATAAATTGGAATTGAATTGAAAGAGTCTGGACTAGCCCATGAGTCGCGCTGAAAGCAGGCAGGCACGCAGTTATGTAGCTCGCGTTTACACTTGCGTGCATGGCGGGCCCGTGCCGCGGTTCGCGTGAATGTGAAAGCAACACGGACTCGGGAGCGCTTGTTCAGGAAGTTAAGTAACCTGCCCATGCGTTTTAGCTGATTATGATGCATTTAGTTAAATAAAACACATGTAAGGGATGATAGTGTTGATGATTTACCTTGGATACGCGAGAGTTGAGTCTGCAGTGTATTCGCGCATTGCGCGTGCAATCAGGGCAACACATTTGGAAATCCACTGTCTCCTCAAAAGAGTCCGTTTGAAAAACACAATATATTGACCCGCGTTCTGTTTTCTATCATGCGCCGTACACGTTTGCGATGGCATAAGATGCACGCAAACTCAACAGGGTTCGATAGAATTGAGTGTGAAACCAGACCAACGCTGCGGGGGCGCCGGGAACAATCGCGCTCGCGCTCGGACTCGGACCGCAGCAAACGAGCCCACTGTGAAAGCTCCATCACCTGCCTCCGCAATTTTTCATATCAAAGCAGTGAAGGCGGGCGGGAACGTGAAGGAAAATGATAGCAGATAAACCAGCAGGGTGCGCACGGCGCACAGACTGGTGTGTGGAGGTGAATTACAGTGAGCCGTTTGTGACGGGAGACCAAAAATAAATAGCGGTCAATAGTAAAACGACACGTCGACTAAAAAAATTGCCGTCGACTAATTTGCATGGTCGATTACGTCGACTAAGTCGACTAATCGCGGCAGCACTAGTTGCACCACGTCGTAATAGTAGTGAATCGTGCTGCACCACGTCGTAATAGTAGTGAATCAATCTGCACCACGTCATAATAGTAGTGAATCGTGCTGCACCACGTCGTAATAGTAGTGAATCGTGAAGCACCGCGTCGTAATAGTAGTGAATCGTGTTGCACCACGTCGTAATAGTAGTGAATCGTGTTGCACCACGTCGTAATAGTAGTGAATCGTGCTGCACCACGTCGTAATAGTAGTGAATCGTGTTGCACCACGTCGTAATAGTAGTGAATCGTGCTGCACCACGTCGTAATAGTAGTGAATCGTGTTGCACCACGTCGTAATAGTAGTGAATCAAGCTGCACCGCTTCATAATAGTAGTGAATCGTGCTGCACCACGTCATAATAGTAGTGAATCGTGTTGCACCACGTCCTAATAGTAGTGAATCAATCTGCACCACGTCATAATAGTAGTGAACCGTGTTGCACCACGTCGTAATAGTAGTGAATCGTGTTGCACCACGTCGTAATAGTAGTGAATCGTGTTGCACCACGTCGTAATAGTAGTGAATCAATCTGCACCACGTCGTAATAGTAGTGAATCGTGCTGCACCACGTCGTAATAGTAGTGAATCGTGCTGCACCACGTCGTAATAGTAGTGAATCGTGCTGCACCACGTCGTAATAGTAGTGAATCAAGCTGCACCACGTCGTAATAGTAGTGAATCGTGCTGCACCACGTCATAATAATAGTGAATCGTGTTGCACCACGTCGTAATAGTAGTGAATCGTGCTGCACCACGTCGTAATAGTAGTGAATCGTGTTGCACCACGTCGTAATAGTAGTGAATCGTGCTGCACCACGTCGTAATAGTAGTGAATCGTGTTGCACCACGTCGTAATAGTAGTGAATCGTGCTGCACCACGTCGTAATAGTAGTGAATCGTGCTGCACCACGTCGTAATAGTAGTGAATCGTGTTGCACCACGTCGTAATAGTAGTGAATCGTGCTGCACCACGTCGTAATAGTAGTGAATCGTGCTGCACCGCGTCATAATAGTAGTGAATCGTGTTGCACCACGTCATAATAGTAGTGAATCGTGTTGCACCACGTCGTAATAGTAGTGAATCGTGAAGCACCGCGTCGTAATAATAGTGAATCGTGAAGCACCACGTCATAATAGTAGTGAATCGTGTTGCACCACGTCATAATAGTAGTGAATCGTGTTGCACCACGTCGTAATAGTAGTGAATCGTGAAGCACCACGTCATAATAGTAGTGAATCGTGTTGCACCACGTCGTAATAGTAGTGAATCGTGAAGCACCACGTCATAATAGTAGTGAATCGTGAAGCACCACGTCATAATAGTAGTGAATCGTGTTGCACCACGTCGTAATAGTAGTGAATCGTGAAGCACCACGTCATAATAGTAGTGAATCGTGTTGCACCGCGTCATAATAGTAGTGAATCGTGTTGCACCACGTCGTAATAGTAGTGAATCAAGCTGCACCACGTCATAATAGTAGTGAATCGTGTTGCACCACGTCGTAATAGTAGTGAATCGTGAAGCACCACGTCATAATAGTAGTGAATCGTGTTGCACCACGTCATAATAGTAGTGAATCGTGAAGCACCACGTCATAATAGTAGTGAATCGTGAAGCACCGCGTCGTAATAATAGTGAATCGTGAAGCACCACGTCATAATAGTAGTGAATCGTGTTGCACCACGTCGTAATAGTAGTGAATCGTGAAGCACCACGTCATAATAGTAGTGAATCGTGTTGCACCACGTCGTAATAGTAGTGAATCGTGAAGCACCGCGTCGTAATAGTAGTGAATCGTGTTGCACCACGTCGTAATAGTAGTGAATCGTGCTGCACCGCGTCGTAATAGTAGTGAATCGTGAAGCACCGCGTCGTAATAGTAGTGAATCGTGTTGCACCACGTCGTAATAGTAGTGAATCGTGTTGCACCACGTCGTAATAGTAGTGAATCGTGTTGCACCACGTCGTAATAGTAGTGAATCGTGTTGCACCACGTCGTAATAGTAGTGAATCGTGTTGCACCACGTCGTAATAGTAGTGAATCGTGTTGCACCACGTCGTAATAGTAGTGAATCAAGCTGCACCACGTCGTAATAGTAGTGAATCGTGTTGCACCACGTCGTAATAGTAGTGAATCGTGTTGCACCGCGTCGTAATAGTAGTGAATCGTGTTGCACCGCGTCGTAATAGTAGTGAATCGTGAAGCACCGCGTCGTAATAGTAGTGAATCGTGTTGCACCGCGTCGTAATAGTAGTGAATCGTGTTGCACCACGTCGTAATAGTAGTGAATCAAGCTGCACCACGTCGTAATAGTAGTGAATCGTGTTGCACCACGTCGTAATAGTAGTGAATCGTGCTGCACCGCGTCGTAATAGTAGTGAATCGTGTTGCACCGCGTCGTAATAGTAGTGAATCGTGCTGCACCACGTCGTAATAGTAGTGAATCGTGTTGCACCGCGTCGTAATAGTAGTGAATCGTGTTGCACCGCGTCGTAATAGTAGTGAATCGTGCTGCACCACGTCGTAATAGTAGTGAATCAAGCTGCACCACGTCGTAATAGTAGTGAATCGTGCTGCACCACGTCGTAATAGTAGTGAATCGTGTTGCACCACGTCGTAATAGTAGTGAATCGTGAAGCACCACGTCATAATAGTAGTGAATCGTGCTGCACCACGTCGTAATAGTAGTGAATCGTGCTGCACCACGTCGTAATAGTAGTGAATCGTGCTGCACCACGTCGTAATAGTAGTGAATCGTGCTGCACCACGTCGTAATAGTAGTGAATCGTGCTGCACCACGTCGTAATAGTAGTGAATCGTGCTGCACCACGTCATAATAATAGTGAATCGTGTTGCACCACGTCGTAATAGTAGTGAATCGTGCTGCACCACGTCGTAATAGTAGTGAATCGTGCTGCACCACGTCGTAATAGTAGTGAATCGTGCTGCACCACGTCGTAATAGTAGTGAATCGTGCTGCACCACGTCGTAATAGTAGTGAATCGTGCTGCACCACGTCGTAATAGTAGTGAATCGTGCTGCACCACGTCATAATAATAGTGAATCGTGTTGCACCACGTCGTAATAGTAGTGAATCGTGCTGCACCACGTCGTAATAGTAGTGAATCGTGCTGCACCACGTCATAATAATAGTGAATCGTGTTGCACCACGTCGTAATAGTAGTGAATCGTGCTGCACCACGTCGTAATAGTAGTGAATCGTGTTGCACCGCGTCGTAATAGTAGTGAATCGTGTTGCACCGCGTCGTAATAGTAGTGAATCGTGCTGCACCACGTCGTAATAGTAGTGAATCAAGCTGCACCACGTCGTAATAGTAGTGAATCGTGTTGCACCACGTCATAATAGTAGTGAATCGTGCTGCACCACGTCGTAATAGTAGTGAATCGTGCTGCACCACGTCGTAATAGTAGTGAATCGTGCTGCACCACGTCGTAATAGTAGTGAATCGTGTTGCACCACGTCGTAATAGTAGTGAATCGTCCTGCACCACGTCGTAATAGTAGTGAATCGTGCTGCACCACGTCATAATAATAGTGAATCGTGTTGCACCACGTCGTAATAGTAGTGAATCGTGCTGCACCACGTCGTAATAGTAGTGAATCGTGTTGCACCACGTCGTAATAGTAGTGAATCGTGCTGCACCACGTCGTAATAGTAGTGAATCGTGTTGCACCACGTCGTAATAGTAGTGAATCGTGCTGCACCACGTCGTAATAGTAGTGAATCGTGCTGCACCGCGTCGTAATAGTAGTGAATCGTGAAGCACCGCGTCGTAATAGTAGTGAATCGTGTTGCACCACGTCGTAATAGTAGTGAATCGTGTTGCACCACGTCGTAATAGTAGTGAATCGTGAAGCACCACGTCATAATAGTAGTGAATCGTGCTGCACCACGTCGTAATAGTAGTGAATCGTGCTGCACCACGTCGTAATAGTAGTGAATCGTGCTGCACCACGTCGTAATAGTAGTGAATCGTGCTGCACCACGTCGTAATAGTAGTGAATCGTGCTGCACCACGTCGTAATAGTAGTGAATCGTGCTGCACCACGTCATAATAATAGTGAATCGTGTTGCACCACGTCGTAATAGTAGTGAATCGTGCTGCACCACGTCGTAATAGTAGTGAATCGTGCTGCACCACGTCATAATAATAGTGAATCGTGTTGCACCACGTCGTAATAGTAGTGAATCGTGCTGCACCACGTCGTAAAAGTAGTGAATCGTGTTGCACCGCGTCGTAATAGTAGTGAATCGTGTTGCACCGCGTCGTAATAGTAGTGAATCGTGCTGCACCACGTCGTAATAGTAGTGAATCAAGCTGCACCACGTCGTAATAGTAGTGAATCGTGTTGCACCACGTCATAATAGTAGTGAATCGTGCTGCACCACGTCGTAATAGTAGTGAATCGTGCTGCACCACGTCGTAATAGTAGTGAATCGTGCTGCACCACGTCGTAATAGTAGTGAATCGTGTTGCACCACGTCGTAATAGTAGTGAATCGTGCTGCACCACGTCGTAATAGTAGTGAATCGTGCTGCACCACGTCATAATAATAGTGAATCGTGTTGCACCACGTCGTAATAGTAGTGAATCGTGCTGCACCACGTCGTAATAGTAGTGAATCGTGTTGCACCACGTCGTAATAGTAGTGAATCGTGCTGCACCACGTCGTAATAGTAGTGAATCGTGTTGCACCACGTCGTAATAGTAGTGAATCGTGCTGCACCACGTCGTAATAGTAGTGAATCGTGCTGCACCACGTCGTAATAGTAGTGAATCGTGTTGCACCACGTCGTAATAGTAGTGAATCGTGCTGCACCACGTCGTAATAGTAGTGAATCGTGCTGCACCGCGTCATAATAGTAGTGAATCGTGTTGCACCACGTCGTAATAGTAGTGAATCAAGCTGCACCACGTCATAATAGTAGTGAATCGTGTTGCACCACGTCGTAATAGTAGTGAATCGTGAAGCACCACGTCATAATAGTAGTGAATCGTGTTGCACCACGTCATAGTAGTGAATCGTGAAGCACCACGTCGTAATAGTAGTGAATCGTGAAGCACCACGTCATAATAGTAGTGAATCGTGAAGCACCGCGTCGTAATAATAGTGAATCGTGAAGCACCACGTCATAATAGTAGTGAATCGTGTTGCACCACGTCGTAATAGTAGTGAATCGTGAAGCACCACGTCATAATAGTAGTGAATCGTGTTGCACCACGTCGTAATAGTAGTGAATCGTGAAGCACCGCGTCGTAATAGTAGTGAATCGTGTTGCACCACGTCGTAATAGTAGTGAATCGTGAAGCACCGCGTCGTAATAGTAGTGAATCGTGAAGCACCACGTCATAATAGTAGTGAATCGTGTTGCACCACGTCGTAATAGTAGTGAATCGTGAAGCACCACGTCATAATAGTAGTGAATCGTGTTGCACCACGTCGTAATAGTAGTGAATCGTGAAGCACCGCGTCGTAATAGTAGTGAATCGTGTTGCACCACGTCGTAATAGTAGTGAATCGTGCTGCACCACGTCGTAATAGTAGTGAATCGTGTTGCACCACGTCGTAATAGTAGTGAATCGTGTTGCACCACGTCGTAATAGTAGTGAATCGTGTTGCACCACGTCGTAATAGTAGTGAATCGTGTTGCACCACGTCGTAATAGTAGTGAATCGTGCTGCACCACGTCGTAATAGTAGTGAATCGTGTTGCACCACGTCGTAATAGTAGTGAATCGTGTTGCACCACGTCGTAATAGTAGTGAATCGTGTTGCACCACGTCGTAATAGTAGTGAATCGTGCTGCACCACGTCGTAATAGTAGTGAATCGTGTTGCACCACGTCGTAATAGTAGTGAATCGTGTTGCACCACGTCGTAATAGTAGTGAATCGTGTTGCACCACGTCGTAATAGTAGTGAATCAAGCTGCACCACGTCGTAATAGTAGTGAATCGTGTTGCACCACGTCGTAATAGTAGTGAATCGTGCTGCACCACGTCGTAATAGTAGTGAATCGTGTTGCACCACGTCGTAATAGTAGTGAATCGTGTTGCACCACGTCGTAATAGTAGTGAATCGTGCTGCACCGCGTCGTAATAGTAGTGAATCGTGTTGCACCGCGTCGTAATAGTAGTGAATCGTGTTGCACCACGTCGTAATAGTAGTGAATCGTGCTGCACCGCGTCGTAATAGTGAATCGTGAAGCACCGCGTCGTAATAGTAGTGAATCGTGTTGCACCGCGTCGTAATAGTAGTGAATCGTGTTGCACCACGTCGTAATAGTAGTGAATCGTGTTGCACCACGTCGTAATAGTAGTGAATCGTGCTGCACCGCGTCGTAATAGTAGTGAATCGTGCTGCACCACGTCGTAATAGTAGTGAATCGTGCTGCACCACGTCATAATAGTAGTGAATCGTGTTGCACCACGTCGTAATAGTAGTGAATCGTGCTGCACCACGTCGTAATAGTAGTGAATCGTGCTGCACCGCGTCGTAATAGTAGTGAATCGTGAAGCACCGCGTCGTAATAGTAGTGAATCGTGTTGCACCACGTCGTAATAGTAGTGAATCGTGTTGCACCACGTCGTAATAGTAGTGAATCGTGCTGCACCGCGTCGTAATAGTAGTGAATCGTGAAGCACCGCGTCGTAATAGTAGTGAATCGTGTTGCACCGCGTCGTAATAGTAGTGAATCGTGTTGCACCACGTCATAATAGTAGTGAATCGTGCTGCACCACGTCGTAATAGTAGTGAATCGTGCTGCACCACGTCGTAATAGTAGTGAATCGTGTTGCACCACGTCGTAATAGTAGTGAATCGTGCTGCACCACGTCATAATAGTAGTGAATCGTGCTGCACCACGTCATAATAGTAGTGAATCGTGCTGCACCATGTCGTAATAGTAGTGAATCGTGCTGCACCGCGTCGTAATAGTAGTGAATCGTGTTGCACCACGTCGTAATAGTAGTGAATCGTGCTGCACCGCGTCGTAATAGTAGTGAATCGTGAAGCACCGCGTCGTAATAGTAGTGAATCGTGTTGCACCACGTCGTAATAGTAGTGAATCGTGTTGCACCACGTCGTAATAGTAGTGAATAGTGTTGCACCGCGTCGTAATAGTAGTAAATCGTGTTGCACCGCGTCGTAATAGTAGTGAATCGTGCTGCACCACGTCGTAATAGTAGTGAATCGTGTTGCACCACGTCGTAATAGTAGTGAATCGTGTTGCACCGCGTCGTAATAGTAGTGAATCGTGTTGCACCACGTCGTAATAGTAGTGAATCGTGTTGCACCGCGTCGTAATAGTAGTGAATCGTGCTGCACCACGTCGTAATAGTAGTGAATCAAGCTGCACCACGTCGTAATAGTAGTGAATCGTGCTGCACCACGTCGTAATAGTAGTGAATCAAGCTGCACCACGTCGTAATAGTAGTGAATCGTGCTGCACCACGTCGTAATAGTAGTGAATCGTGCTGCACCACGTCGTAATAGTAGTGAATCGTGTTGCACCACGTCGTAATAGTAGTGAATCGTGCTGCACCACGTCGTAATAGTAGTGAATCGTGTTGCACCACGTCGTAATAGTAGTGAATCAAGCTGCACCACGTCATAATAATAGTGAATCGTGCTGCACCACGTCGTAATAGTAGTGAATCGTGCTGCACCACGTCATAATAATAGTGAATCGTGTTGCACCACGTCGTAATAGTAGTGAATCGTGCTGCACCACGTCGTAATAGTAGTGAATCGTGTTGCACCACGTCGTAATAGTAGTGAATCAAGCTGCACCACGTCATAATAATAGTGAATCGTGCTGCACCACGTCGTAATAGTAGTGAATCGTGCTGCACCACGTCATAATAATAGTGAATCGTGTTGCACCACGTCGTAATAGTAGTGAATCGTGTTGCACCACGTCGTAATAGTAGTGAATCAAGCTGCACCACGTCATAATAATAGTGAATCGTGCTGCACCACGTCGTAATAGTAGTGAATCGTGCTGCACCACGTCGTAATAGTAGTGAATCAAGCTGCACCACGTCGTAATAGTAGTGAATCGTGCTGCACCACGTCGTAATAGTAGTGAATCAAGCTGCACCACGTCGTAATAGTAGTGAATCAAGCTGCACCACGTCGTAATAGTAGTGAATCGTGTTGCACCACGTCGTAATAGTAGTGAATCGTGTTGCACCACGTCGTAATAGTAGTGAATCGTGCTGCACCACGTCGTAATAGTAGGTGAGGAGAAAAACATTAAACTTGCCGCTGTTCTTCATTCAGCTTGTCTCGCCATCTGGCAAGTGGGGCAACTGGACATTTCTTCTCGGCTAGCTTGTTTATTAACAATAGCTTGTGCCACATTTGTGTGCTCCTTGCTCTTTTCATGTTTGTCAAATAAAGGATGGTTGAAATTCTTTGAGAATTTCCTTTATAAAACGCACCTGTTTTGTCTGCTAGATGTGGACTTGATCGGCAAATCTTGCACCACATTTCAGTGCACTCATCGTTAGCTTCAAGCAACAAAGTATTTTTTTTCGGCTCTGGCTCCAGTTGGCGTTTCTTTGTAGGTGGCGAAACGCCAAAGAAGCTGCTTAATGTCTGTTGCTTTTTGGACATCTCTGACAGTATAACTTAGTTGACAAGCAACATGTCATGTGTAAGGTTAGATGAGAAGATCGGTTAAGTATGCAAAGGTGCGGAGTAACCGTCGCATTACGCATTCCTGATTTTTGTCGCACATGCATAGCTGCATACCAGTTATGTGCACCCGTGGTTATAGACAATATAAAAATATTTAGTTTGTTACCTATTAATTTTATCTGTATGGTTACTGTGTTTTATAGAGAAAGTACTGATGGACTGTGATGGATCAGACTCTGAAAATGAGACTGGAAATGGTGCTTCACCTTCAGATTCAGCAGGTATGTAGTCAGCTACTGAAAGGGAATGATAAGAAAGCTAGAAAAGGCTTCTTACGTCTTCTTAAGTCTCACCAGTTTAAACATTCACGTGATCTTAAACTATTCGGTAGGCTACTTGTGCGCTGTCGAGATTTCTGTCGGGTTTTTTTTCGTCACACATACAAGCCGCCTCACAAACAGCTCACGGGTAACAAACTTTATTTTTCGTGGATTATATCACTTTAACAGTCAAAAACATGCGAAAATCATGTCAATTTCGGTCTTGGTGAGTATCCTCTAAACACATTCGGTTATGTCTTAATAAGCATACATCGCACGTGACCGTATAATGTTGGTACTACAGGATCTGTGCACGAGCTCACAGTGACAGCAGCCATATGTCTAGTCTGTCAGTAATTTGGTTGTCAAAACAACAAAACATAGCTTTAATTTTAATGAATCAGGATTAATATCCTATGTATTTAATTTAGTCAGGACTAAAATACTACCCTGTGTTATTTTACATTTGATTAATTTATTCAGTCTCTGTAGTATTTCTGAATACTAGTGTCAGACCTAAGCAAAAACTTTTCTCTTTATAGGTATCTTTATTCTATTGTATTTATTTGTGCTACTTTTTTTCAATTTAATTCAAAGATTGAAATCAAGCTTCCTTGTGTTGTATAAATTCTTAAGAACAAAAATACCCCATTGTAAAAATGCAATGAGTGAGCATATAGGAGATAAAAGTAATTAAAAAAAAAGTCTAAACTTCCCCCATCAAATAAAAAAAATATTTTTTAATTAACCCCCCCCCCCTGGATAAAGACTGTAAAGACTGCACAATTTGTCAAGAAGAAAACACTGTGGGGTGCGGCAGCTTTAGTTAGGTCCTATAACTAAAATGTTTAGTTTCTAAAGGCTTAAACATGTAAAGAAAAGAATTTACTTCTTCAATTTCCCAAGCAGTATTTTATGGTTAAGACCAATAAAGCCTAAATATTGTCACATTTTCAACCATGATAACTAGATTTTAGCAAACATGTATGTATAAAACTGTAAAGAAATGAGAGAAAAAACAAAGAACATGTATTTATTTGATATGTTATTCACGTTCATGTCGTGTGGGAATAAAATAAAAATAACTTTTATCCCAATCACAATTACTAATATTTATTTTTATTTTATTCAGTATCTTCACAAAACCCACGGAGAAAGTGGTCTAAAGAGGAGATCCAGGCTGTGGAAAACACTCTGATGAACAACATCCACTCTGGGAAGGTTCCTGGTAAAGCCCAATGCATGGAGTGCATTGAAAGGTCACCAGCAGCACTTCAGGGGAGAAGTTGGGAGGGGGTGAAATTTTATGTTAAAAATCGTATGCTTTAAAGCGAAAAATGTAAAAGTCCTTTACCTAGATGGGGGTTTATTTTCTGTTTGGGCAACAAGTTCAAAATGTGTTTCAAAACTCAAGTGAAAACACTGGTACTTAAATAAATGTTCAAGAGCATTAAGAAAACATAGATTCTTGTTTTTTTTTGTAATAGCCCAAATGTCCAAACTTCTCTTGGGGAAGTTTATGGGGGTTCTACGTCAAATGTCTTCTACTCAAAAGAATTCGGTGTGGTCCCAAAATTGTGGCACACTTGCATAAAAAATATAGATGGATAAACAGACCGATATAAAGACATACAGATGCCAGATTGATAGATAATACAGATAGATAATACAGTTTTGTGTTGAGTTTAAGGATAAAAGATTTCCTCTTTTCTTTTTCTCTTTTTAAGAAGAGAGAGGACAACAAAATCATCCTCACTGCTTAAAGACTGTTTTGTATTGTTTGGCGATTTTTTCCACAACGAATTAATACATATTGGACTCATGGGGCTTCCCAGGTTTCTGTACGTGACAAATTTGTAGTATTACGAATAAGAAAAACACAAATAGCAGTATATTTCGCAACCCTGTTGAATGCCAGGCATGTGCTGTTTTAATTCAGAGTTGATTCCAGTATGCGCAGATCATTATTCAGCAAACACAATTATACCCGTGGGGTCAATGCCCCATGACCATTTCCTGCTTGTCATACAACATGACTGTCTTATTTATCAAAATGTGGACCTTTTCAGATTCTCAGAGTTGAAGAAAAATAGATTCCTGTTAATCAGGAAGTGAGGTGAGGCTGTTGTCACTTTTTACATCCATACAAATGGTCTATTCAAATATAGGGAATTAGTGAATTGTAAAATGAAGTAAAAATCCATACAAATATAAATATAGACAATTCTCCCTTTTAAACAATTCTTTAATGATTATCTAAACTTAATATTTATTGTTAATCTGGTACAGGTTTAAATTTGTGTAAAAAAATCGTTAATCTACAGATAACTCATAATAGTGCCACACAGTGGTGGTTTGTGGTAAGACACAATGGGGACGTCCCCACCAGAATAGAAAAACCTGACAAATATTAAGCTTTCTAAAATTAAGAATTTATGATAATAAAGTTGATTTTTGGGATTCAAAAATTCCCCCAGACACTTCTGACTTAAAATGATGGCTTTATTGTATTTAGAAATTGCTGTCCCCACGTGTCACCTTCTAGTCATGAGTCCCCACAACGTAGCAAAAACAAGTATGTGTGTGTTTGTGTGAGTGTGTGTGTGTGTGTGTGGCTGTGTGTGTGTGTGTGTGTGTGTGTGTGTGAGAGACACTTACTGAGATTGAGACGGTGTCGAGGACTTCAGTGTAGACACAGACACGCTTTCACTCCTGAGAACAGAGAACAACATCAGATGTGTGTGTGTGTGTGTGTGAGTGAGCATGTGTATGTGTGTGTGTGCGAGCGTGTGTGTGTGTGTGTGTGTGTGTGCGAGTGTGTGCGAGCGTGTGTGTGTGTGTGTGTGTGTCTGTGTGTGTGTGTGTGTGTGTAACAGCAACAGCACGCGTCGTAACTGCCGTCGTAAATGTAGAGAATTTTCTGACATGATTCTACGTACAGCACTCCTTGTTATGTGTCTGATAACATCTATCAAAGTAGCCTTTAAGCAGGCGATACAAAGTGGTAAAATTTACAAACACCGCCGGCAAGTTCTGGACTCTAACGTTACCCCAGAACATCTATCGTCGGCCTGTCATATTCCATCTACAGAGTTCACGGATTATGAACGATTGCTGACAAAAAATGAATGGATACATTTCCAGTATCATGAAAGCTCTCTGCCTTCTCTGTTGACGTTCACGCCGCAAAATCTTCATATTTCCACAACAAGATCAACAGCGCCTCTAACACACGTTCACTGTTCAAGACATTCAATTCTCTCCTCTGTCCACCTCCACCACCACCCACCTCCTCTTTAACTGCTGATGATTTTGCTAACTTCTTCACTAACAAAACTACCACTATCAGCAGTCAGTTCTCAGCACAGGAACCCAGACTAACCTCTCCCACAGCCAATAACCTTCTCTCCTCCTTCACTCCACTAACCGAGGAAGAAGTATCTAAACTTCTCCTCTCCAGTCATCCTACCACCTGCCCTCTAGACCCCATCCCCTCACACCTTCTACAAGCCATCTCTCCCACACTTCTACCAGCTCTCACACACATTATCAACTCATCCCTCCACACTGGCATTTTCCCTACAGCATTTAAGCAGGCTCGGGTAACCCCTCTGCTTAAAAAATCAACATTAAACACATCACTTCTAGAGAACTACAGACCTGTCTCTCTCCTACCATTCATTGCAAAAACACTTGAACGAGTTGCTTTTAACCAAGTATCATCCTTCCTGTCTCTTAACAACCAGCTGGATGTCAACCAATCTGGCTTCAAGAAAGGACATTCAACTGAGACTGCATTGCTGTCAGTCACGGAAGCCCTGCGGATCGCAAAAGCTGCTGCCAAATCATCAGTTCTCATTCTTCTGGATCTGTCTGCTGCCTTCGACACTGTGAATCATCAGATCCTCTTGTCCGCCCTCTCATCACTGGGCATCACTGGAACCTCCCTCAACTGGTTTGAGTCCTATCTCACAGGTAGGTCTTTCAAGGTCACATGGAGAGGTGAGGTATCCAAAGCACATCAACTGACCACAGGCGTTCCTCAGGGTTCAGTTCTCGGACCGCTCCTCTTCTCCATTTACACCACATCACTGGGACCCATCATACAGGCACATGGTTTCTCTTACCATTGCTATGCTGATGACACCCAGCTCTACCTCTCATTTCAACCAGATGATCCCACAGTAGCTGTACGGATCTCAAGCTGTCTGGCGGACATCTCGGCATGGATGAAGGAACATCACCTGCAGCTCAACCTGGCAAAGACTGAGCTTCTCGTCCTCCCTGCCAATCCGTCTCTTCAGCACGACCTCACTATCCAGGTAGATTCATCCTCAATCACCCCATCAAGGTCGGTCAGAAATCTTGGAGTAATCTTTGATGATCAGCTGACCTTCACAGACCACATTACAAAGACAGCTCGATCATGCAGGTTTGCTATGCACAACATCAGGAAGATCAGGCCTTTCCTAACTGAGCATGCAACACAACTTCTCGTCCAGGCCCTGGTCATTTCTAGGCTTGATTACTGCAATGCTCTTCTGGCTGGACTTCCATCATGTGCAACTAAACCTCTACAAATGATCCAGAATGCTGCAGCTCGTCTTGTCTTCAACGAGCCCAAAAGGGCCCACGTCACTCCTCTGTTCATCTCTCTGCACTGGCTACCACTCGCTGCTCGCATCAAGTTCAAGGCTTTGACGCTTGCTTACAGATTGACCACAGGTTCAGCTCCCTCCTACTTCCACTCACTACTACAAGTCTACATCCCTACCAGAAGCCTACGATCGGTCAATGAGCGACGGCTCGTGGTACCATCACAGCGGGGCACAAAATCACTCTCCAGAACATTCTCATTCACGGCTCCATGCTGGTGGAATGATCTCCCCACCCTCATCCGGAATGCAGAATCCCTGACAACATTCAAAAGACAACTGAAAACTCATCTCTTCCGGGACCACTTAACTTAAAAAAAAAAAAAAAAAAAAAAAAATCCTTTCCTCTAAATCCTCGCTTGCCTGGCTTATGCTACTCCGAGCTATGGCTGAACTTTGTATTTTGAGCACTTCTTGCGTTGCTTTTGCCTCTTCACGATGACTCGCTTGGTTTAGTCCTCAGTTGTAAGTCGCTTTGGATAAAAGCGTCTGCTAAATGACTAAATGAATGAATGGAAAAGACGATGTTTCCTGTATCCTTAGAACTCTTAACCCTTAGTAATTCATAACAATGTGCTGATTTGTTTTAATCTGTTGGATTATTCAAAAAATTTGATTCCAAATGAAATTAACTTGTAATGTGGAATCAAATAAAGTATATAAAATGTGTGTGTGTGTGTGTGTGTGTGTGTGTGTGTGTGTGTGTGTGTGTGGAGGATGAATCTCACCGGGTCGAGCTCTTCACGGGACTGGAGACGGAGGAACTCTTCACAGCGCTGAGGAATGAAGAAACACATCAGAACTTCAGATGCTCCTCATCAGTGTTGTGTGTAACCCATTACAAGTAACTAGTGAAGTAATGCATTACTTTTAACATTTACAACTAAATATGAGTTACTTTTTTCAAATACGTAATGCAAGTTACTTTGTTTTCCCATTTTGTTTTGGGTTTTCCCACGTTGTGTATGTGTGTGTGTGTGTGTGTGTGTGTGTGTGTGTGTGTGTGTGTGTGTGTGTGTGTGTGTGTGTGTGCGTGTGTGTTGTTTGATTGTTAAACCATAAGCAAAAATGACTAGATTTTTTTGTTTTTATTGGTAAAGTAATTGTTAATATTTCA
This sequence comes from Rhinichthys klamathensis goyatoka, assembly GCF_029890125.1. Classification (NCBI taxonomy): domain Eukaryota; kingdom Metazoa; phylum Chordata; class Actinopteri; order Cypriniformes; family Leuciscidae; genus Rhinichthys; species Rhinichthys klamathensis. Next base: position 106,751 of record NW_026607194.1, read on the forward strand.
TCTCCTGCATTCTCTTCTTCTGTTATCCAGCATAGCAGCTCTACTCTACTATACTCAACCACTACTGTACTCTACCACTACTGTACTCTACCACTACTGTACTCTACCTCTACTGTACTCTACCTCTACTGTACTCTACCACTACTGTACTCTACCACTACTGTACTCTACCACTACTGTACTCTACCTCTACTGTACTCTACCTCTACTGTACTCTACCTCTACTGTACTCTACCTCTACTGTACTCTACCACTACTGTACTCTACCACTACTGTACTCTACCTCTACTGTACTCTACCTCTACTGTGCTCTACCTCTACTGTACTCTACCTCTACTGTACTCTACTACTGTACTCTACCTCTACTGTACTCTACCTCTACTGTACTCTACCTCTACTGTACTCTACCACTACTGTACTCTACCTCTACTGTACTCTACCTCTACTGTACTCTACCACTACTGTACTCTACCTCTACTGTACTCTACCACTACTGTACTCTACCACTACTGTACTCTACCACTACTGTACTCTACCACTACTGCACTCTACCTCTAGTGTACTCTACTGTACTCTACCTCTACTGTACTCTACTACTGTACTCTACCACTACTGTACTCTACCTCTACTGTACTCTACCACTACTGTACTCTACTGTACTCTACCACTACTGTACTCTACCACTACTGTACTCTACTGTACTCTACCACTACTGTACTCTACCACTACTGTACTCTACCTCTACTGTACTCTACCACTACTGTACTCTACTGTACTCTACCACTACTGTACTCTACCTCTACTGTACTCTACCTCTACTGTACTCTACCACTACTGTACTCTACCTCTACTGTACTCTACCACTACTGTACTCTACTGTACTCTACCACTACTGTACTCTACCACTACTGTACTCTACCACTACTGTACTCTACCTCTACTGTACTCTACCACTACTGTACTCTACCACTACTGCACTCTACCTCTAGTGTACTCTACCTCTAGTGTACTCTACCTCTAGTGTACTCTACCACTACTGTACTCTACGACTACTGTACTCTACCTCTACTGTACTCTACCACTACTGTACTCTACCTCTACTGTACTCTACCACTACTGTACTCTACCACTACTGTACTCTACCACTACTGCACTCTACCTCTAGTGTACTCTACCACTACTGTACTCTACCACTACTGTACTCTACCTCTACTGTACTCTACCTCTACTGTACTCTACCTCTAGTGTACTCTACCACTACTGTACTCTACCTCTAGTGTACTCTACCACTACTGTACTCTACCTCTACTGTACTCTACCTCTACTGTACTCTACCTCTACTGTACTCTACCACTACTGTACTGCACTCTACTGTACTCTACTGTACTCTACTGCACTCTACTGTACTCTACCTCTACTGTACTCTACTGCACTCTACTGCACTCTACTGTACTCTACCTCTACTGTACTCTACTGCACTCTACTGTGCTCTACTGTACTCTACCTCTACTGTACTCTACTGCACTCTACTGTGCTCTACTGTACTCTACCTCAACTGCACTCTACTGCACTCTACCTCTACTGTACTCTACTGTACGCTACCTATACTCTACTCTACCTCTACTGTACTGCACTCTACTGTACTCTACTGTACTCTACTGCACTCTACTGTACTCTACCTCTACTGTACTCTACTGCACTCTACTGTGCTCTACTGTACTCTACCTCAACTGCACTCTACTGCACTCTACCTCTACTGTACTCTACTTTACTCCACTGTACTCTACCTCTACTGTACTCTACTGTACGCTACCTATACTCTACTCTACCTCTACTGTTCTCTACTGTACTCTACCTCTACTGTACTCTACAACTACTGTACTCTACTGTACTCTACTTCTATAGTACTCTACTGTACTATACTGTACTCTACCTCTACTGCACTCTACTGTACTCTACCTCTACTGTACTCTACTGCACTCTACTGCACTCTACTGTACTCTACCTCTACTGTACTCTACTGCACTCTACTGTGCTCTACTGTACTCTACCTCTACTGTACTCTACTGCACTCTACTGTGCTCTACTGTACTCTACCTCAACTGCACTCTACTGCACTCTACCTCTACTGTACTCTACTGTACGCTACCTATACTCTACTCTACCTCTACTGTACTGCACTCTACTGTACTCTACTGTACTCTACTGCACTCTACTGTACTCTACCTCTACTGTACTCTACTGCACTCTACTGTGCTCTACTGTACTCTACCTCAACTGCACTCTACTGCACTCTACCTCTACTGTACTCTACTTTACTCCACTGTACTCTACCTCTACTGTACTCTACTGTACGCTACCTATACTCTACTCTACCTCTACTGTTCTCTACTGTACTCTACCTCTACTGTACTCTACAACTACTGTACTCTACTGTACTCTACTTCTATTGTACTCTACTGTACTATACTGTACTCTACCTCTACTGTCCTCTACTGTACTATACTGTACTCTACATCTATTGTACTCTACTGTACTCTACTGTACTCTACCTCTACTGTACTCAACTGTACTCTACATCTATTGTACTCTACTGTACTCTACTGTACTCTACCTCTACTGTACTCTACTGTACTCTATTGCACTCTACCTCTACTGTACTCTACCTCTACTGTGCTCCACTGTACTCTACCTCTACTGTACTCTACTGAACTCTACCTCTACTGTACTCTACTATACTCTACTGTACACTCCCTCTACTGTACTCCACTGTACTCTACAGTACTCTGCCTCTACTGTACTCTTCTGTACTCTGCCTCTACTGTACTCTACTATACTCTACTGTACTCTGCCTCTACCGTACTCTACCGCACTCTACTGTACTCTACTGTACTCTACTGTACTCTACTGTACTCTACCTCTACTGCACTCTACTGTACTCTACTGCCCTCTACCTCTACTGTACTCTACTGTACTCTACCTCTACTGTGCTCTACTGTACTCTACCTCTACTGTACTCTACTCTACCTCTACTCTACCTCTACTGTACTCTACTGTACTCTACGGTCCTCTACATCTACTGTACTCTACTGTACTCTACCTCTACTGTACTCAACTGTACTCAACTGTACTCTACATCTACTGTACTCTACCTCTACTGTACTCTACCTCTACTGTACTCTACCACTACTGTACTCTACCTCTACTGTACTCTATACTGTACTCTACCTCTACTGTACTCTACCTCTACTGTACTCTACCACTACTGTACTCTACCTCTACTGTACTCTACCTCTACTGTACTCTGCCACTACTGTACTCTACCTCTACTGTACTCTACCTCTACTGTACTCTACCTCTACTGTACTCTACCACTACTGTACTCTACCACTACTGTACTCTACCACTACTGCACTCTACCTCTAGTGTACTCTACCACTACTGTACTCTACCACTACTCCACTCTACCTCTACTGTACTCTACCTCTACTGTACTCTACCACTACTGTACTCTACCTCTACTGTACTCTACCTCTACTGTACTCTACCACTACTGTGCTCTACCTCTACTGTGCTCTACCACTACTGTACTCTACCACTACTGTACTCTACCACTACTGTACTCTACCTCTACTGTACTCTACCACTACTGTACTCTACCACTACTGTACTCTACCTCTACTGTACTCTACCACTACTGTACTCTACCACTACTGTACTCTACCACTACTGCACTCTACCTCTAGTGTACTCTACCACTACTGTACTCTACCACTACTGTATTCTACCTCTACTGTACTCTACCACTACTGTACTCTACCACTACTGCACTCTACCTCTAGTGTACTCTACCTCTAGTGTACTCTACCACTACTGTACTCTACCACTACTGTACTCTACCTCTAGTGTACTCTACCACTACTGTACTCTACCTCTACTGTACTCTACCACTACTGTACTCTACCACTACTGTACTCTACCACTACTGTACTCTACCTCTAGTGCACTCTACCACTACTGTACTCTACCACTACTGTACTCTACCTCTACTGTACTCTACCTCTACTGTACTCTACCACTACTGTACTCTACCACTACTGTACTCTTCCTCTACTGTACTCTACCACTACTGTACTCTACCTCTACTGTACTCTACCTCTACTGTACTGCACTCTACTGTACTCTACTGTACTCTACTGCACTCTACTGTACTCTACCTCTACTGTACTCTACTGCACTCTACTGTGCTCTACTGTACTCTACCTCAACTGCACTCTACTGTACTCTACCTCTACTGTACTCTACTGTACGCTACCTATACTCTACTCTACCTCTACTGTACTCTACTGTACTCTACCTCTACTGTACTCTACCTCTACTGTACTCTACTGTACTCTACTTCTATTGTACTCTACTGTAATATACTGTACTCTACCTCTACTGTTCTCTACTGTACTATACTGTACTCTACATCTACTGTACTCTACTGTACTCTACCTCTACTGTACTCAACTGTACTCTACATCTATTGTACTCTACTGTACTCTACTGTACTCTACCTCTACTGTACTCTACTGTACTCTATTGCACTCTACCTCTACTGTACTCTACCTCTACTGTGCTCCACTGTACTCTACCTCTACTGTACTCTACTGTACTCTACCTCTACTGTACTCTACTATACTCTACTGTACACTGCCTCTACTGTACTCCACTGTACTCTACTGTACTCTGCCTCTACTGTACTCTACTGTACTCTGCCTCTACTGTACTCTACTATACTCTACTGTACTCTGCCTCTACCGTACTCTACTGTGCTCTACTGTACTCTACTGTACTCTACCTCTACTGCACTCTACTGTACTCTACTGCCCTCTACCTCTACTGTACTCTACTGTACTCTACCTCTACTGTACTCTACTGTACTCTACCTCTACTGTACTCTACTCTTCCTCTACTGTACTCTACTGTACTCTACGGTCCTCTACCTCTACTGTACTCTACTGTACTCTACTGTACTCTACCTCTACTGTACTCAACTGTACTCAACTGTACTCTACATCTACTGTACTCTACCTCTACTGCACTCTACTGTACAATACCCTATTCAGTCTGTTTGTTATCAATAACATACAAATCAACACAATAACATACAAATCAACTCCTAAACGGAACTGCAGAAAACTGAACCATATACTGAACTATACACTAGCAAATCTCGGCTGAAAAACGCTATTCAAATCTATATTTGACTGACGTTTCCCACGCTGGGGTTCATGAGTTGATGAAAAGCTATTTATTTATTAAATTATAAAAATGTAAAATTAAAATAATTGAATAATTGTATAGAACAATCTAAAATAAAACATATAAAAAGATGATTTTTACCTGCATGTCATGTGACCATTAACTGAGATAACATGTGAATGTGTCATCAAATTATTGAAATATGAAATGAAAACTTCAAGAACATGTTTGTGAATCACTGAATTGTACAGATGCCACTTGACTCACCCATTGGTAGATTGAGACACTGTGAGATCTGGAAACTTCTCACCGAACGATGGTTTAACAGGGCTCAATCTGTCACACACAAACATGAACACGTCAACACAACTCGACAGACGTGTCCACAATCCCACACGTGTTCAACGGTCCCAGGTCTGACCCAGATGTTTTAATGTTTCTGAAAGAGCCTTTTCGGCTCAACAAGGCTATGTTTATTGATCAAAAATACAGTAAAAATAGTGAAATATTATTATAATGTAAATTCGCTGTTTTCTATGTGAATATACAGTAAAGTGTAATTTATTCCTGTGATCAAAGCTGTATTTTCAGCATCATTACTCCAGTCTTCAGTGTCACATGATCCTTCAGAAATCACTCTAATATGAGGATCTGATGCTCAAGAAACATTTATGATTATTATCAGTGTTCAAAACAGTTAATATTTTTGTGGAAACTGTGATACATTTTATTTTTTAGGATTCTTTGATGATAGAAAGTTCTGAAGAACAGCATTTATTTGAAATAGAATCTTTTTTAACGTTATAAATGTCTTTTGATCAATTGAATGCGTCCTTGATGAATAAAAGTATTAATTTCTTTTAAAAATATATAATTTAGCCCCAACTTTTAAGTGTATGTTAAGAAGGTTAAGTCATGAAAACGTTATTAATTAATGTTCTCTGAATGTTAAAAAAAAATTGTAGCGAGCAGGACGAGGCCGAGTGCCGTGAGAGCGGCGCGAGGCCGGTGGCGTGAGTGGTAATGAGCGACACCTGTGAGACGCACCGGACTCGCATCTCTCACGGAGGAGCAGAAGCATAAAGGAGGAGCGACAACAGTGCAGATCGAGAGAGGAACAGGCCTGAACTTATGTTGTGTTTTGTTTTTGTGTGCCAGCAGTCGTCCGTGAGGGGCTGCTGGCTTTTACTTTCATTTTTGTATTTGTTTATTTTATTACTAAAGTGTTGAATGTTCGCCGGTTCCCGCCTCCTTCTTCCCATAACAAAGAACCCTGTTACAAAAATGTTAAAAAGGGTGTTTTCTTGGTCATGTGAACGTTAAGGAAACATCTGTATCATTCTTCAAACATTATGGAATTTGAATGTTCTCTGAACGTTCTGAACAAGTAGTAAAATTTAAAAAACATAAGACAAACATCCAACTAAAACGTTTCAGAAAAAAAACGCTCCACCAATGATGTATAGTAAATAATGTTTTTGTGCTAAGGTTTTGAGAACATTATAAAAAACTAGATAATTTAAACAAACGTTCTATTAACGAGTTCGTTTGCCCATAAAATCTTTAAGATATTAGGTTAAACTTATTTGGCTTGCTGTCCGCTGGAGAGGGGCTCGATGAAGCAGCTTCAACTCGAGCTCTGATATACCCCCCAGTGGCTAAATGTAGGACCTGTTAATTAAAGGGCAAGGTACCTAAGATGAAGGTGGAGTTTGGGGAGGTGGAGGGATACTGGAACAGCTGATACTAGGGAGAGGTAAGCGGCTGCTTATATACTCTGTTTGTTGATTGAAAGATTGGATGGGCTCGCTCCTCCCTAATTTACGTTTAGGAACTTCATTTAACGAGTTCGTTTGCCCATAAAATCTTTAAGATATTAGGTTAAACTTATTTGGCTTGCTGTCCGCTGGAGAGGGGCTCGATGAAGCAGCTTCAACTCGAGCTCTGATATACCCCCCAAAAGTGTTGAATAAATATTTGGGACAGCAAGTTAGAATAACGTGATCAAATACGGGATGCCTATAAGCTTAAAGTATGTTACCCCCCAAAAGAGTGGAAATTGAAAGCTGTATGGAGCATGGATGGACACTGCTGCGGCAGTGATATGTTTAAAGGGGCTCCTGGCTGGAACTGCGTCTCCCTACTATGCCCACCATGTGGGGCTATGAGTGGAGCTCCGGCGGGAGCTGTGTTTTAAAGAGTGTGCCTGCGTTCGTTGTGGAGTGAAACGACATGGGCTTGTGGAAATTTGACTGGGGTACATCTCACCGCTGCACTGCTGCGGCAGTGACTTTCAGAAATGACTCCTGCGGGAGTATCTTGGGACTGGAGGTTTGAGTACGAGGTTGGAGAACGCCCTGCCACATCCATGACATGGAGCTCCATGGAGTTAGAGAACATGGGGCTTCCAGATGTCACAAATGGGGAAGAAGGTCCTCGTCCCTAAAGGCGAACGGGCCACCGGTGTCTGAAGCGAAACTCCCTACGCAGCAAGAGGGAGCCTACGGTATACAAAGGAAAAGCAGAACTACCATCCTTCTGACGCAGGGGGCGGAGATCACATAAAGACACAATGGCCCGTCGCGTTCGAGGGACGTACGATCCTTGGTACCTCCAGTCCTGATTTATTCGGATAGGAGGGCCCACACTGCGATCCGAACGGGAGAGCCTCCATGGTTAAAAACATGAAGGATCACACAGCGATTCGGAAAGGGAGAGCCCCCACGGCGCCCGAACGGAAAGCTCACACTGCAATTCGACCGGGAGAGCTCCCGCAGCGTTTCGAAGGAGAGAGCCCCCCCATATGTATAAATAGGGAGTTCACTCGGCGATCAAAACGGGAGAGCCCACACAGCAAGTCGAACGGGAGAGCCTATGATGCTTCTGAACGGAAGAGCCCACACGGCGATTCAGATGGGAGACCCCACTCCAGGAGTGGTAGGTCACGCACATCTGAAAAGGGAGAGCTCTCACTGCATCCAGATGAATACACGCCCTGCGGGGCTAGGTAAGCGGGGAGATGCAAAATAGTAGGGAGAAGCGGTCCAGACTTAGAGGGATGCTAGTGTTTGCTGTGCTTGCCTAATGTTATGCAGATCTGAACGAACGTATGTTTCGAAGGCGAGGGACGACCATCGACCTAGCATTTTGATTTGGTGATCGGAAGAAAGCCAAATTGAACATGGCGTCTGGGGCTCTTGTTTTGTTAGGAGAACAAGACCTGAGCGGAGAGTGGTTAGGCAGACGCTAAGAATGTCGACGGTTAAAGTTAGCTAAAGGAGCGCCGCACAGGGCACATAGAACGGGCGTGAGCTCCGCCACAGAAATTACAGACATGGAGGAAGTGGCATCGTTGTCTGTTGCAACGTGATGAATTAAAGCTGTTGCACACTTGTCTGCCTGGAACTAAGGTAGAAATCTGGTTACGGTCATTCCTTGATTGAGGGACATATCAAGTGGATTTTTCTTGGAAAGGAGCTGGATGGTTCGGAAGATCTGAGTCGGTTTGGGGACATTCTGAAGTAGAATGAATGATAGACCTGCAGATGGCGCAAGAAGGGCTTCGAACGCCTAAGAAGACTCTGTTATATAGTTCGAGGTCCAAGGCTCCCAGTAAGGACACTGGTTCCAGGGTGTGACGCGGGCGGCGCATTTAGGATTTAGCTGGAAAAAGCTTATGGTATGTATAAAAATTACTACCTCCGAAAGAGAGACTGAGCTCTGCTATGGTAGAGAGGTAGTCATTTAATTCCTTGCGTCTGGCTGGAAATGAAGAGCAAATTACTTCTGTGTATCTGGCAAAAGCAACGCAAAATTCTGAAAGTGAGAGAACTCGTTTTGAAGGTTGTACAGAATTTGTAAGATCAACGATTTAAGTCAAACGAGCGGTGGGATTCATTGAGAGGGACGAAAGTCAGTAGAGAAGGAAGATCGATAGTTGCACCTGATAGAATTAGGGAACGGAGATGGGCTGGGACTGGTAGTGGTTCCATGGCGATTGCATTGTTAGGAGCTGGAAGATGGACTGCTGTTGAGAGTGAATGGGCTGGCAAGCGGATTGTACTTTAAGATGCTTCTTCAGGTTGGAGGTGGAGTCTTTGGACCATAGACAGTAAAAGAAATGGACACAGCGACCCCGTTGATTTCAACGGAGAGAGTTGAAGCCCAACATGGGCACTCACTTCCTGATAGCCAAGCGCACGGCGCAGGCTCAAACTGAGCTTGACGACGAGCTGACCTTCTAGTAGCTGTGCCGGGACAAATCTGACCTTCTAGTAGCTGTGCCGGGACAAATCTGAATTGAAATCTGAAACAAATCTGTTGTTGAAATATTTTGTCCCGTTGCTTTTATGAACTCTCTATCTATGGGCTTCTCCCTTGACTTTATGCCTCCATGTCCACCCGATTGCCTCATAGACAGTAAACGATTGCCTACGAGCTTCTCCTTCTGTCTACACGGTAATTTCTCTACTGTACGACAGAGCGTCCCGTGGTTATGACGCAATCGTTAGCCTATTTTTACAAGAATGGCTTCTACGGGGCCATAACGTGTAAGATACAAAGTAATGGAGTCTTTTATACATTGTCGTGTTTCTTTAGAAATAAATAATGGACAAATGGAGTCTTTGGACGCCTCAGATGTAAAGTTATTCGCTGTCAAAGTGACGCCAAAATGAATGGGAGTCAATGGGATGCTAACAGCAGGTGATAGCCAGCTACAATGGCGGCCCCCGGAGGCAGCTTCAACTTCCGGCTGATGGATTACCCCCTTGCTTTGGACGCTGAAAGGAGGTTGGTTGCTGGCAAGCAGAGGTTGCACTGCACAGTTAGGCTATATTTCGTTCTCCCTTCTCTTTCTTTAAAGTGAAATGCTGTTTGAATTTCCGAGATCGAAACGCATTCTTGCCCCGTCTCTGTTGTAGTTCCGGCTACATCTCTATTCTAGCTCCCGCTGCTCCTCTTCCGACTCATTGTGACTGATCACGCAAACCGCGCATTTTTCGTTTTCACATTGGGGCTTCTGGGAAATGCTGAGTTGCCTTAATTTATTTAGAGAGTCACTAAACTCGTGAAACAGAAGTATCGTAATGTAATCCAATGATTTCAACAATGTAACTGTATTCTAAATACCAACTATTTAAATTGTAACTGTAACGGAATATAGATGGGCCTACACATAATTTGTATTCTGAATACGTAACGCCAGTACATATATTCCGTTACTCCCCAACACTGCTGGTGGAAACTGTGGAACATGTGCTGTTTGAGTGTATTAAATACTCAAATCAAAGAATGGATTTAAGGAATGGACTGGAACATGAAGGAATCAAACAAATGAACATTACAAATATCTTCTCAAATAAATCCAGAAAGATGGTGCTTAAAATCATATCATCTTATCTACAACAAACTGGACTAAACCTAAGGATTTAAGCAAAAGTAAATAAGATACAGTAGGTGGCAATAATGCTCCAATTGGTTGCAAGTCGCCAGTAAAAGACGAAGAAGAAGAAGAACACTGCTGGTGTCCAAGATGGCTGGCATGGCCTGAAGTGAGAGGAAGGGGAGGTTTTGTGTGGAAAAGTGTAGAAATCCTTTGCTGAGGCAACCTCACGCTCTGATGTGAACTGGAAAGAATATTAGGAGACAATTGGAAGATAGAAGGGGAAAAAGGGGTGAGGCGAATTGGAATGGAAGGAAAGAGGGAAGATGGCTAGCGAAGGCAACCTCGCGCTAGGATCCGCTCTTTGAGTAGGTTGGTTTGAGGGTGAGAGAAAATGTAACGGTGTGCGAGGGTGACCTGGCACAAGGGTTATTATAAAGAAGTTTAGAGAGAACTGGAGAAGCAGAGGGAAGTCGGAGGAATGTGTTTGTGAGTTTGGTTCTTGCCTGGGGAGTGGGGCTGACTGCATGAAGTTTGTGAGAGCTGGAGAAGAAGCGGAACTGTTTTTTGCGGCCGCTGTTGCTGGCCGGGTGGAAATACCGGCGGACAAGGAAGTGTGAGCTGCAGCTGGATGCTATTGCGCGGCGGCGCCGGCGGGCTTTGGATCGGCGCGTTGGGATTGTGTGGGTTCAGAACGCCAAACCGGGAGAGAAACGGAGGTAGAAGAGGTGCGAGTCTTGCTTTTATAAGATGCTGAAGTGTTTGATGGAATGCTGGAACTGTAAGAACTGATGTAAAGATCGTAGAGTTGAGCTTTTGCTGATCTGCAGGAGAAATGGATTCCGGAGCTGGAGAGGACTTGACGTAGGCTGTTGACTGAACATTTTTAAATGGGTGGAATCGGTGTATTAGCAGCGGAAGAATGGAGAGAAGATGGACGAGGCTCAGTTAAAACTGGCGATCTTGAAGATAGAGGAGAGCGTTGCCTTTTGGAACGTGGTTTATATGAGCGCTGGATTTCTCGATCAGAACGCTCATGAAGATGATCCGTAAGATTCGATCTCACGCGGGGTGTGACTGGCTGTGTCCCAGGAAGGCTTGACAGTTCGTCGTCTGAAGGAAAGAGCTGGATTTCCGTGATGTCGGACATTATTCCTTGCGGCAGTAATGCATACTGGAACAGCTGATACTAGGGAGAGGTAAGCGGCTGCTTATATACTCTGTTTGTTGATTGAAAGATTGGATGGGCTCGCTCCTCCCTAATTTACGTTTAGGAACTTCATTTAACGTTACTTTGAGAGAACCTCATCAGAATGTTCCCTGTTCGCAAGTCTCTGTGGAACAAAAGTGGGCGTTTCTAAATTTGTGGGTGTTTTCAAACTGATGGGTGTTTATAAATCATGTAATGAAAATGATGCCCTTCACCCCTAAACCCCGCCCTCACTGTGACGTGGGCCAATCAGGTGATGTGGTCGAAAATGCCCTCTGTTTATGGCCCTGCCCACTGATCTGGTCACTCCCATTACTGTCCTGCAGACACACTGATACCGGCCACTGGTGAACTTCACTTTACTCACGTTTTGCTGCTGGTGTTTGCGCCAGAGAAGACGCGTGCGGTGAAGCTGGATGTGTTGGGAGTCTTGAGCACCGGATTCCTACAACAGAGTCTCACATTAAACAGATTCACACACGTCTGAAGCTTCTAGCATGTGTGTGTGAAGAGCGTCTGATCTCACTTGGCAGGGACCGGAGGTTTAGGAGCCGGAGCCGGTGGCGGGACGACCGCGGAGATGCTCTTGTTCACCGATGTGGGGCTGAGGGACCACAGAAGAGTCAAGACAAGCCAAGCCAAGTCAAGTCAAGCCAAGTCAAGTTATAGTCAAGTCAAGTCAAGTTATAATCAAGTCAAGTCAAGTTAGAGTCAAGTCCAAGTCAAGTCAAGTTATAGTCAAATCAAGTCAAGTTAGAGTCAAGTCCAAGCCAAGTCAAGTTATAGTCAAATCAAGTCAAGTTAGAGTCAAGTCCAAGTCAAGTCAAGTTATAGTCAAATCAAGTCAAATTAGAGTCAAGTCCAAGTCAAGTCAAGTTAGAGTCAAGTCCAAGTCAAAGTCAAGCCAAGCCAAGTCAAGTCAAGACAAGTCAAGACAAGTCAAGTCAAGTCAAGACAAGTCAAGACAAGACAAGTCAAGTCAAGTCAAGTCAAGTCAAGTCAAGTCAAGTCAAGTCAAGACATGTGTGTGTGTGTGTGTGTGTGTGTGTGTGTGTGTGTGTGTGTGTGTGTGTGTGTGTGTGTGTGTGTGAAGAGCATCTGATCTCACTTGGCAGTGACCGGAGGTTTGGGAGCCGGAGCCGGTGGCGGTGGCGGGACGACCGCAGAGATGCTCTTGTTCACCGATGTGGGGCTGAGGGACCACAGAAGAGTCAAGTCAAGTTATAGTCAAGTCAAGTTATAGTCAAGCCAAGTCAAGTCAAGCCAAGTCAAGTTATAGTCAAGCCAAGTCAAGTTATAATCAAGTCAAGTCAAGTCAAGTTATAGTCAAGTTAAGTCAAGTCAAGTTATAGTCAAGTCAAGTCAAGTCAAGTCAAGTCAAGTTATAGTCAAGTCAAGTTATAGTCAAGTTAAGTTAAGCCAAGTCAAGTTATAGTCAAGTCAAGTCAAGTTATAGTCAAGTAAAGTTATAGTCAAGTCAAGTTAAGCCAAGTCAAGTTATAGTCAAGTCAAGTCAAGTTATAGTCAAGTCAAGTCAAGTCAAGTTATAGTCAAGTCAAGTCAAGTCAAGTCAAGTCAAGTCATGTGTGTGTGTGTGTGTGTGTGTGTGTGTGTGTGAAGAGCATCTGATCTCACTTGGCAGTGACCGGAGGTTTGGGAGCCGGAGCCGGTGGCGGTGGCGGGACGACCGCAGAGATGCTCTTGTTCACCGATGTGGGGCTGAGGGACCACAGAAGAGTCAAGTCAAGTTATAGTCAAGTCAAGTTATAGTCAAGCCAAGTCAAGCCAAGTCAAGTCAAGCCAAGTCAAGTTATAATCAAGTCAAGTCAAGTCAAGTTATAGTCAAGTTAAGTCAAGTCAAGTTATAGTCAAGTCAAGTCAAGTTATAGTCAAGTTAAGTTAAGCCAAGTCAAGTTATAGTCAAGTCAAGTCAAGTTAAGTCAAGTCAAGTTATAGTCAAGTCAATTTAAGCCAAATCAAGTTATAGTCAAGTCAAGTCAAGTTATAGTCAAGTCAAGTCAAGTTATAGTCAAGTCAAGTCAAGTCATGTGTGTGTGTGTGTGTGTGTGTGTGTGTGTGTGAAGAGCATCTGATCTCACTTGGCAGTGACCGGAGGTTTGGGAGCCGGAGCCGGTGGCGGTGGCGGGACGACCGCAGAGATGCTCTTGTTCACTGATGTGGGGCTGAGGGACCACAGAAGAGTCAAGTCAAGTTATAGTCAAGTCAAGTTATAGTCAAGCCAAGTCAAGTCAAGCCAAGTCAAGTTATAGTCAAGCCAAGTCAAGTCAAGTTATAGTCAAGTTAAGTCAAGTCAAGTCAAGTTATAGTCAAGTCAAGTTATAGTCAAGTTAAGTCAAGTCAAGTCAAGTTATAGTCAAGTCAAGTTATAGTCAAGTCAAGTTATAGTCAAGTCAAGTTATAGTCAAGTCAAGTCAAGTTATAGTCAAGTCAAGTTATAGTCAAGTTATAATCAAGTCAAGTCAAGTTATAGTTAAGTCAAGTTATAGTCAAGTCAAGTCAAGTTATAGTCAAGTCAAGTTATAGTCAAGTTATAATCAAGTCAAGTCAAGTCAAGCCAAGTCAAGTTATAGTCAAGCCAAGTCAAGTCAAGCCAAGTCAAGTTATAGTCAAGCCAAGTCAAGTCAAGCCAAGTCAAGTTATAGTCAAGCCAAGTCAAGTCAAGTTATAGTCAAGTTAAGTCAAGTCAAGTCAAGTTATAGTCAAGTCAAGTTATAGTCAAGTTAAGTCAAGTTAAGTCAAGTTATAGTCAAGTCAAGTTATAGTCAAGTCAAGTTATAGTCAAGTCAAGTTATAGTCAAGTCAAGTTATAGTCAAGTCAAGTCAAGTTATAGTCAAGTCAAGTTATAGTCAAGTTATAATCAAGTCAAGTCAAGTTATAGTTAAGTCAAGTGTGTGTGTGTGTGTGTCACCTCTTGCTGAAGGAGCTGAAGGTCGTCCCAGAGTTCACCGGGGTTTTTTCGGCCTCCACTGACTTGCTGAAGTTACAGAGAACATGAATAAGATTTAATATGAATATGAAAGCAGTGGCTGATATGATTATGATTGACAGATTCTCACCTGCTGACATCATCCACTGATTTCTGCTGAGACAGAACGACTTTACCGAAGTTCGGATCATCACTACAAAACAACACGAGATACAGGAATATTGTAGAGGAGCTCATATTATATCATTTCTACATCACACGTGTGTGTGTGTGTGTGTGTGTGTGAGAGTGTGAGTGTGAGTGTGTGTGTGAGTGTGAGTGTGAGTGCGAGCGTGTATGTGTATGTGTGTGTGAGCGTGTATGTATGTGTGTGTGTGTGTGTGTGAGCGTGAGCTTGTATGTGTGTGTGAGTGTGAGCGTGTATATGTGAGTGTGTGCGTGTATGTGTGTGTGTGTGTGTGTGTGTGTGTGAGAGAGAGTGTGTGTATGAGTGTGAGCGTGTATGTGTGTGTGTGTGTGTGTGTGTGTGAGTGTGTGTGAGTGTGTGTGAGCGTGTGTGTGTGTGTGTGTGTGTGAGTGTGAGTGCGAGCGTGTATATGTATGTGTGTGTGTGCGTGTATGTACTGTATGTATGTGCGTGTGTGTGTGTGTGTGTGTGTGTGTGTGAGAGTGTGTATGTGTGAGTGAGTGTGTGTGTGTGTGTTTTTTTTATACTCGATGGGTTCGTCCTCTTCTGCTTTTCGTTTGATCCAGCTGTTGTCTTGTAGGACGGTTCTCCTCCCTTAAACATGTTGACACATCATCATCATCATCATCATCATCACACACACTCACACACACACACACACACACACACACACACACACACACACACACACACACACACACACACACACACACACACACACACACACACACAAGTTCTCGACAGGTTTCAGGAGACTCAAATAAACGAGAAGATCTCACCAGATTTGGTCTGTGTGCTCATGATGTCAGCGCTGTTGAAGTTCTGTGGGATCAAGAGTTCAGGCTCGTTCAGTGTGAAGCTCACCAACAGAACCCTTCGCCTGATTCACGGTTTCACACCTCGGGTTTAGAAAACATTCGTGTTTGCGTGTGAAAGTGAGTGCGCTGCAGGCGTGTTGTTATGCATATGTGGCAGGTGTGTGTGTGTGTGTGTTTTCTGTTTCTCAGGGTGTGAGCTGAAGTTACCCGTCCTGATCAACCAGCAGACGCCCCTTCAGAAACAATTACCACACACACACACACACACACCTGCTGATAACCAGCGTTCCTTACACTCTAACGCGTCTGACGCACGATACACACACACACACACACACATATCTCAGTGATGCTGAATATGACTGTGAGAGGCAAAAGTATGGAAGCCCATTTCTGCCACATAAGAAAAAATATCATGGTTTTGTACATCATAATTAGGACATACTGTGCGAAGTCATAAATCTGACATAAAATTCAAAATTATGACATTAAAACATTGAAATTTACATAAATTATAATTAAATGAATTATGAATTAATTATTACATAAAAGTCAAAATTAAGTCATAATTATTATATAAAAGTTGAAATTATTAGTTAAAAAAGGCAGAATTATTACATTAAAACGTTGTAATTGACATAAACAGTTGTAACTCTGACTTACAAAGTCAAAATTATGGCATAAAATGTTGAAATTATAACCAAAACTTGAAATTATGATGAACTAAGTCTTAATTATGAGACAAGAAGTCTAAATTATGACTTAAAAAGTTGATTGACTATAAAAAAAAGTATGACATAAAAGTCAAAATTATGACACACTAAGTTATAATTATGTCATAAAATCCCAATCAAGTCATAATTATGATTTACCTAAGCATGATTTTGTTTCTTATGTGGCAGAAATGAGCTTCAATAAAAAGATATGATAGATATGAAATATGGACATCAAGCATCATTTAATACTTTCACAAACAAATGTTTTCAGAAGTTTAAAGTCATTAATGCTGCAGTGTAAGTTTGACAGACCTGTGTGTGACGGACGGCCGCTGGCGTGCGAGTGTGTGTGTGTGTGTGTGTGTGTGTTAATCTGCTGTCACACCCTGCTCTGCTGTCAGCCAATGAGGACTTTGATCACACGACCTCTGACCTCAGTAAACCTGTACAGTGAGTTTCAGCTGCCGCTTCAGCACACAAACACAAACACACACACTTTACTCACACTGAGATAGATTACACACACACACACACACACACACACACACACACACTCTTTCCTCCTCCGTCAGGTTATTCACCTGTTCTTCTCTTCACCGCGAGTCCAGGCCTGTCACTGACGGGTGTGGATCTGATGAACGCGTCGCGCATTCCCTGTTTTACCAGATGAGTTTCACTCTCAACATCTGGAGGAATGAGCCGGAACCTCTCCTCTGCTTTACACCACGAGATGTATGATTATCAGAATCAAAAACTCTCAATATCAGCCACTGAATATTGTGTGTCTCAGTCGCTGCTTATAAAGCTAGAGATGGAAAGAGAAAAAACTGAGAACTGTAACATTTCAGTGTTATTTTAATAGAATTGGGAGACTGATACAGTTTTTTATTAATAGTTTGAGTTAGTTAATTTAGTTGTGTGTTTTTGTCTTTTTATTATTTTTGTATGTCGTTTTTTTTTATAAATAATTTTTTATTTCAGTTTAAATTTTTATTATTTAAGTTAAGTCAATAAAAATGAGAAATGTTGCCTTGGCTACTAACTGAAATATACAAAAGTTATTTTTATATATAACCTATTTTAGTTTATTTCAGTTATTTTAATTCAAGTAATGGAAATGTTTTGATTGGTTTATGGTTTTAGTTTTAAATAACCCTGATTCCAACACTCCTAGCATTGGGAAAAAAGACATTTAAAAACATTTTCCTATTATAACCTATTCTTTAAAACAAGATTGATTTATGCTTTAAACATCTAAACATTTAAACATTTAAAAATCGAAACATGTCAACATTTAAACATCTAAACATTTCAACATGTTTTGTGTGATTCGCATACTCCTGCCACAGACAGTAAGAGTTAAGGTTAAGGTTAGGGTTAGGGTTTAGTCTCAGTACTCGATGTGCAGTGTGTGTGTGTGTGTGTGTGTGTGTGTGAGTGAGTGTGTGAGAGCGCCGCCCTCTGCCGGCAGCGTCTGGAACTATACTCAGTCGACTCTACCCAGAATGCACCGCTCGCGTCTAAGCACAACACTTCGCCATTTTCCGCGAACAGGCGCTTCTCTGTGGAGAAACTGGGTCACAAGATACAGAGAGAAACCCTCGAAGCGTCTTCACCAGAGCCGCCGATCCCCGCGCGTCGATCTCCGCCTTCATCGCGTCGAGCGAGGCCAATGCTGGTGTTCGGTCGGGCCGCTCGGGGGAAGTACTGGAGCTCGGGCCCGGGCTGAGGAGAACCGATCACCGAACCCCGATCACCGAGACCAGCAGCACTGCGACACACAGGTAAGTTACATCAACAAACTTAATATAATATCTGTCTCTCTGTAGGGTTGGGCATTGACTTACATTTCACTATTCGGTTCGATATTGATTCATTTGGATATATATCAGGTACAGTAACTTGTCAACTAAAACTGTAAACAGGAATATGGCTGTAAAAACTTTTTTCATGACGGATTTTCTCAATCATACATGAAATATTGAAGAACAGATTGTGTATAAATAATGAATATGTGTATGTATGTGGAAGCGCTCCTCTAGAGTGATGTCTCTGTTGAGTGTGTTCTCTGAGGGGAATGAGAGTTATAGTTCTCCGCTGTTTGACTGACGGCTGAAACACTGATTGATGGATTATGAGACATGATTGATTTCAGGAAGTTGTTCTGAATCTTTCAACTTTCCTTCTGATGTTCATTGATGTTTATTTGCTGCTGTAACTAGTAGTGAAGAGGAGGAGATGATCGCTTCATCTGTCACACACACACACACACACACACACACACACACACACTCTCACACACACACATTTACTGGCTGAATTTACTGATGGAACTGACAGGATTTTAAAGCTGAGACTTTGTTTCGCATCAGAAGTATCCCGGATGATTGTGATTATGGGATGGAGGAGCGACAGAGAGTGTGTAGTGGAGGTGTATTGAGGGAGATTGATAGATGTCAGACTGAAGCTGATCGAATAATGACAGAATGTTGATGTTGGTGTTTGTTCAGATGCAGATTTATCCTTGATTAATATTGATATTCATTCTGTACAGTGTTTTTCTCACGCATATCTGGAGCTTGATTCGCGGAGTCATGTTGGGCGTGTTCACACACATATTTAACTTCTGTATAGTTAATTCATACATGAATGTGTTTGGCAAATGCTTGTTAATCCATGTGTGGTTTAGATGAACTCAGAAGATCACAGCGGATCTAGTTAATCACAGGTCATTAAAGAGTAAATGTTGCCTGTTTAACTGAATACTGTGTCTTCTGTACCGGATAAGCTGACCGAAACACACCGCATCAGTGACGTCATCGTCATGTTTCGCGCCTCCTCACACACCAACAATTCGAATGCACGTTTTTTTTTTTTTTTTTTTTGATGAATATTAGAAATTTGACAGCCCTAATGTGAAGAACTCATATTCCACTCGTTCCTAAGCGCTGTTGGTCTGTCTCCTCAGAATGAAGCGCGGGCAGAAGCGAGTGGATGAGGCGGAGGAGAGCAGTGTGTCGGGCCCCGGGGCCCCGGAGCTGTGCAAGCGGGTCCGCTGGGCTGGTTCTGAGGACGACGGCTCGGTGGACTGGCGACTGCTCCCCGAGGAGATCCTGCTGATCGTCTTCCAGTACCTGCCTCTGCTGGACCGGGCCTGGGCCGCACAGGTGTGTCGCGCCTGGAACAACACCTTCCACACGCCGCAGCTCTGGAGGTGCTTCGAGTTCCAGCTCAACCAGCCGGCCAGCTCCTGCCTGAGGGCCACACACCCCGACCTCATCAAGCAGATCATCACGCGCCACTCCAACCACCTGCAGTACGTCAGCTTCAAGGTGAGTGTGTGTGTGTGAGTGAGTGTGTGAGTGAGTGTGTGAGTGTGTGAGTGAGTGTGTGAGTGAGTGAGTGAGTGTGTGAGTGAGTGTGTGAGTGAGTGTGTGAGTGTGTGAGTGAGTGTGTGAGTGTGTGAGTGAGTGTGTGAGTGAGTGAGTGAGTGAGTGAGTGTGTGAGTGAGTGAGTGAGTGTGTGAGTGAGTGAGTGAGTGAGTGTGTGAGTGTGTGAGTGAGTGAGTGAGTGAGTGAGTGAGTGAGTGTGTGAGTGAGTGAGTGAGTGAGTGAGTGAGTGAGTGAGTGAGTGTGTGTGAGTACACACCCCGACCTCATCAAGCAGATCATCACGCGCCACTCCAACCACCTGCAGTACGTCAGCTTCAAGGTGAGTGTGTGTGTGTGAGTGAGTGTGTGAGTGAGTGTGTGAGTGAGTGTGTGAGTGAGTGTGTGAGTGAGTGTGTGAGTGAGTGTGTGAGTGAGTGTGTGAGTGAGTGTGTGAGTGAGTGAGTGTGTGAGTGAGTGTGTGAGTGTGTGAGTGAGTGTGTGAGTGTGTGAGTGTGTGAGTGTGTGAGTGTGTGAGTGTGTGAGTGAGTGTGTGAGTGAGTGAGTGTGTGAGTGTGTGAGTGAGTGAGTGTGTGAGTGTGTGAGTGAGTGAGTGAGTGTGTGTGTGAGTGTGTGAGTGAGTGTGTGTGAGTACACACCCCGACCTCATCAAGCAGATCATCACGCGCCACTCCAACCACCTGTAGTACGTCAGCTTCAAGGTGTGAGAGTGAGTGAGTGTGTGAGTGAGTGAGTGTGTGAGTGAGTGAGTGAGTGAGTGAGTGTGTGAGTGTGTGAGTGTGTGAGTGAGTGTGTGAGTGAGTGTGTGAGTGAGTGAGTGAGTGTGTGTGAGTACACACCCCGACCTCATCAAGCAGATCATCACGCGCCACTCCAACCACCTGTAGTACGTCAGCTTCAAGGTGTGAGAGTGTGTGAGTGAGTGAGTGAGTGAGTGAGTGTGTGAGTGAGTGAGTGTGTGAGTGAGTGAGTGAGTGTGTGAGTGTGTGAGTGAGTGAGTGAGTGTGTGAGTGAGTGTGTGAGTGAGTGAGTGAGTGTGTGAGTGAGTGAGTGTGTGAGTGAGTGAGTGTGTGAGTGAGTGAGTGTGTGAGTGAGTGAGTGAGTGAGTGAGTGTGTGAGTGAGTGAGTGAGTGAGTGAGTGTGTGAGTGAGTGAGTGAGTGAGTGAGTGAGTGTGTGAGTGAGTGAGTGAGTGAGTGAGTGAGTGAGTGAGTGTGTGAGTGAGTGAGTGTGTGAGTGTGTGAGTGAGTGAGTGAGTGAGTGAGTGAGTGAGTGAGTGTGTGAGTGAGTGAGTGAGTGAGTGAGTGAGTGAGTGAGTGAGTGTGTGAGTGAGTGTGTGAGTGAGTGAGTGTGTGAGTGAGTGAGTGTGTGAGTGAGTGTGTGAGTGAGTGAGTGTGTGAGTGAGTGAGTGAGTGTGTGAGTGAGTGAGTGAGTGTGTGAGTGAGTGAGTGAGTGAGTGTGTGAGTGAGTGTGTGAGTGTGTGAGTGAGTGTGTGAGTGAGTGAGTGAGTGTGTGTGAGTACACACCCCGACCTCATCAAGCAGATCATCACGCGCCACTCCAACCACCTGTAGTACGTCAGCTTCAAGGTGTGAGAGTGAGTGAGTGAGTGTGTGAGTGAGTGAGTGAGTGAGTGAGTGAGTGTGTGAGTGAGTGTGTGAGTGAGTGAGTGTGTGAGTGAGTGTGTGAGTGAGTGTGTGAGTGAGTGTGTGAGTGTGTGAGAGTGAGTGAGTGAGTGAGTGAGTGTGCGAGTGAGTGAGTGAGTGAGTGAGTGAGTGAGTGAGTGAGTGAGTGAGTGTGTGAGTGAGTGTGAGTGAGTGAGTGAGTGAGTGAGTGAGTGAGTGAGTGAGTGAGTGAGTGAGTGAGTGAGTGAGTGAGTGAGTGTGTGAGTGTGTGAGTGTGTGAGGGAGTGAGTGTCTCTCACTGCAGCTGGAGATGATGTCATTGCTGATGTGTGTGTGTGTGTGTTCAGGTGGACAGCAGCACTGAATCTGCAGAAGCCGCGTGTGATATCCTCTCTCAGCTCGTCAACTGCTCTCTGAAGACCCTCGGCCTCATTTCCACCGCAAGACCCTCCTTCATGGAGCTGCCCAAAGTCAGTCTCACACACACACACACACACACACACACACTCTCACACACTCATTCGCACACATACACGCACGCACACACACCCATTCGCCCTCACACACACTCACACACACATTCTGTTTTCCATCTCTCAGGTTCAGCCTCACTATATTCCGCTCTTGTGTGTGTGTGTGTGTGTTCTCTCCTCAGTCTCACTTCATCTCCGCGCTGACGGTGGTGTTCGTGAACTCTAAGTCTCTGGCGTCTCTGAAGATCGACGACACTCCGGTGGACGATCCGTCGCTCAAAGTGCTGGTGGCGAACAGCAGCGACACACTGAAGCTGCTGAAGATGAGCAGCTGTCCACACGTGTCCCCCGCAGGCGAGCGCCACACACACACACACACACACACACACACACACACTGAAGCTGCCGCAGGCGAGCGCCACACACACTCTCATCAGGGCTGGGGAACCGGGCATTTCAACCATTACGATTCTTATCGATTACAATAAGTAACAAAAAACTTGGATATCATTCACATTTAGTCATATTGCAAAACATTTAATTGTAGATTAATATCACGAACAAATCATCAGCTAAATAACACTTACAGGAGCGTTTGCCTGTGGTTTAAAAACACTAGAGAAACAACTAGCCGAACTAATGTAAATATCAAGCATTATTAAAGACAAGTAAACACTCAGTAATAAAAAATTTAATTAAATTAGCAATCGCAACAAATAGACACAACTGAACAAAGATATGATTGAAATAAACAGTGTTTTAAGATTTTCAGGTGTTCGGGGCAGAAACTAATCGAATGTAAAATGTAAAATAACACTGCACTTTATTAATAAAATATACATTACAAATATAGTTACAGAAGTTTTTCAGTGAAGAACGAGTGTGTGTTCTCCGTCTTCTGTTGTGCGATTAGTGTTATTATAGAGACGGCAGGAATATGAGCGCTGTCACTTTAAGAGCTGCGGGTCCAGTACACTGACACACACGAGGACAGAACACACAGTCTCTCGCTCGAACGCTTTAAAGTCATTAAAATGCTCACAAAGGAATCGATTAGAGGAATTGAAATTAGAATTTTATAACAAGTATTCGATTCCCGACCCTATCAAACAGCAACACTACACACTGAAGACAGACAACACTGGTGCTCTTTAAACATGTGAGCTAACGGAGTGTGTTGTCTCTGCAGGAATCCTGTGTGTGGCGGATCAGTGTCACGGTCTGCGCGAGCTAGCGCTAAACTACCACCTGTTGAGCGACGAGCTCCTGCTAGCGCTGTCGTCGGAGCGCCACGTTCACCTGGAGCACCTGCGCATCGACGTGGTGAGCGAGACCCCGGGCCAGAGCTTCCACTCCATCAAGAAGAGCAGCTGGGACGCCATGCTGCGCCACTCGCCCCAGTTCAACCTCGTCATGTACTACTTCCTGTACGAGAACGAGTTCGGGCCGTTCTTCCGCGACGAGGTGCCGGTGACGCACCTGTACTTCGGGCGTTCGGTCAGTAAGGAGGTCCTGGGCCGCGTGGGGCTGACGTGCCCGCGGCTGGTGGAGCTGGTGGTGTGTGCTAACGGCCTGCGCCCGCTCGACGAGGAGCTGATCCGCATCGCTGAGCGCTGCAAACACCTGGCGGCCATCGGCCTGGGCGAGTGCGAGGTCTCCTGCAGCGCCTTCGTGGAGTTCGTGAAGATGTGTGGCAAGCGGCTCTCGCAGCTCTCCATCATGGAGGAGGTTCTGATGCCCGACCACCAGTACGGGCTGGACGACATCCACTGGGAAGTGTCCAAACACCTGGGGCGCGTCTGGTTCACCGACATGATGCCCACCTGGTAGCCGGAGACACACGTCAGCCGGGTGCTCACTAGGCCTGCACGGCTTACATGTAACCGCACTTAAACCGATTTGAGTTATCGTGATTTATAAATTTGAAACTGATAATGTGCAGCGTGTCAGTGAAGCACGGCTCAGTAATCGCGGCTCACTCTGAAAGCCCCGAGTTTGAGTCGCTTATAACGAGCATTTGAAAAAGCAACACGCGTCAAACATCTTTCCAGACATGAGACGCATTTATGAACTTCTTGTCCAACAAAAGACGACATTTAATAACACGCTTTACTCCAAACTCACTTCATCAGGACAGCTGAGCTCGTCCTCCTGTGAGATGGTGCGCTTCTCACACAGAATACGGCAGTCGTGTGTTTATTACTCATGTTTCATCAATCACAGCGTTTCGTTGTGTGTGTGTGTGTGAGACGCCCTCTGGTGTGCAGAGGGATGTGTGTGTGTGTGTGTGTGTGTGTGTGTGACGCCCTCTGGTGTGCAGAGGGATGTGTGTGTGTGTGTGTGTGTGTGTGTGAGACGCCCTCTGGTGTGCAGAGGGATGTGTGTGTGTGTGTGTGTGTGTGAGACTCCGGTGTTCAGAGGGTTATGTGGTGTGTGTGTTTGTGTGTGTGAGACTCAGGTGTTCAGAGGGAAATGTGGTGTGTGTGTGTGTTTGTGTGTGTGTGTGTGAGACTCAGGTGTTCAGAGGGATATGTGGTGTGTTTGTCTGTGTGTGTGTGTGTGTGTGTGTGTGTGTGTGTGTGTGTGAGACTCAGGTGTTCAGAGGGATATGTGGTGTGTGTGTGTGTGTGTGTGTGTGAGAGACTCTGGTGTTCAGATGGATATGTGGTGTGTGTGTGTGTGAGACTGGTGTTCAGATGGATATGTGGTGTGTGTGTGTGAGACTCAGGTGTTCAGATGGATATGTGGTGTGTGTGTGTGTGTGTGAGACTGGTGTTCAGATGGATATGTGGTGTGTGTGTGTGTGAGACTGGTGTTCAGATGGATATGTGGTGTGTGTGTGTGTGAGACTGGTGTTCAGATGGATATGTGGTGTGTGTGTGTGTGAGACTCAGGTGTTCAGATGGATATGTGGTGTGTGTGTGTGTGTGTGAGAGACTCTGGTGTTCAGATGGATATGTGGTGTGTGTGTGTGTGTGTGTGTGTGAGACTGGTGTTCAGATGGATATGTGGCGTGTGTGTGTGTGTGAGACTGGTGTTCAGATGGATATGTGGTGTGTGTGTGTGTGAGAGACTGGTGTTCAGATGG
Source organism: Rhinichthys klamathensis goyatoka (assembly GCF_029890125.1). Lineage (NCBI taxonomy): Eukaryota > Metazoa > Chordata > Actinopteri > Cypriniformes > Leuciscidae > Rhinichthys > Rhinichthys klamathensis. The sequence goes on from NW_026607194.1 coordinate 131,833, forward strand.
ATATGTGGTGTGTGTGTGTGTGTGTGTGTGTGAGACTGGTGTTCAGATGGATATGTGGCGTGTGTGTGTGTGTGTGTGAGACTGGTGTTCAGATGGATATGTGGCGTGTGTGTGTGTGTGAGAGACTGGTGTTCAGATGGATATGTGGCGTGTGTGTGTGTGTGAGAGACTGGTGTTCAGATGGATATGTGGTGTGTGTGTGTGTGTGTGAGACGCCCTCTGGTGTTCAGATGGAGCATTTACTCCCGATCAGCCGTACTTCACTGACAAGCTGCACATAAAATAATCGCAGCCTTTTTGTCCACGATTTGGCCGTCTGAAACACATTCTGCAAATCCTAAAACATTCTCTGATCCTCGGGTTAATCTGCAGTCCTCGGTCGTTAGTTTGTCGTGTTCACGATAGCCGATTAATGACGTTGCGATCACATGACCTCGGAGGAGCTTCTGTGGGTGTGGGAGACCTGACTCAGTCCTGCAGGGATTCTCCTGCGACTCCGCCAGACGATCTCCGTTCTTCAAGACGAGCCGCGACCAAAACTAGCGTTAGAGATTTCTGTGTAGCGACTGTTTCAATCCCGCGTGTGACGAGCTCACGCCCGAGCGCTCCCTGATGGAGGACGCACAACTCCGTTCTAACGCTCTTGACTGCCGTACAGTCGGACATTAAAGACAGCTGAGAGATTGAACTCACTGAACATGCTTGTGTGTAGTGTACGTGTCGTCAGCTTGTGGAGGATGAAGGCGGGAGAAGCTTCAGCTCGTCGGGTCTGATCATGTGTGTGTGTGTGTGTGTGTCTCCTCTCTCATGTTGGACATCAGAAAACACTGCGAACCGTTAATCTGAATCCAGTGCTCGTTACTCCAAGGGTTGATCAGTCCAGTTGACATTTCCTGATGATGATGATGATGATGATGATGATGATGTCGTCGTGAGCTCTTGTGTTTTGTAGTTTTTATCGCAGTCGCTGGAGGAAATCAGTGTGAATGTGTGATTGGAGGACCAGTACGAGAATCCGACGACTGCAGAGAAAGGCGTGATTGGCTCTGGTTTGAGTCATGTGACCGCGTCGCTCGTGTCTGAGTCATGTGACCGCGTCGCTCGTGTCTGAGTCATGTGACCGCGTCGCTCGTGTCTGAGTCATGTGACCGCGTCGCTCGTGTCTGAGTCATGTGACCGCGTCGCTCGTGTCTGAGTCATGTGACCGCGTCGCTCGTGTCTGAGTCATGTGACCGCGTCGCTCGTGTCTGAGTCATGTGACCGCGTCGCTCGTGTCTGGCGATGATGGAAGCGCTTCATTAGTTCTCAAGCAATACTTTACAGAGACTCAGATTCAGATCATTTGCACTTTATATTGAAATGTATTTTAGAAATGTACATATGAGATTATCGGTTGTCAATATTTCTCCTGATGATAATGACGATTATTATATTATTTTCTTTGCATTAAATGAATAGGGATAAAAGCTTGTGGCTTTTAATTACTTTATCGTTTTTATGAATATAAATGTATAGAAGTTTATCTATAAAAGAGAAACCAATGTGGTGTAAATGTTTTTGTTGTTGTTTTTGAATAAATGTGTGAATGTAAGAAGGCTTCAGTGTGTGTTTCACATCAGTGGAAGATGTGTCTCTTCAATTATAGGTTAGACACACTGAACTGCTTTTTAAATCGTTAATTCTATTAAAAATGAAACTGATTTTATTGTGTTTGTTTAGATGAAAGTCTGAAAAAGTATTTTGAAATAAAATAATGGCATTTTCAGGTTTCAAAAAAGGCATTAGAGTTCAATAAAAGCTCATTCAGTACTCGACTGTGATTGGTTCATTCAATGCAGAGCCAATGATGTCCAGCTCCGCCTCTCTGGACTGAATGGGTGGAGTTATGTAGGGTAATGCTGTGGTTGGTCTGTCTAGCCCCACCCATTTCAAGGGGGAGCTGGACATCAAGCTCCGCCCATCGGCTCTGCAGGACGTCACGTGACACAACAGGTCCTGCTCCACACGCATATGTAAACCGTTTCCTGACTGTATAAGTGCATTAACTTTCTTCTAATTAATTAGCCACATAAACATAAAAGACGAATCAAATTCTGAAATAGTGATTAGATGGAAAAAATAAATGTTAATGTCATTCAGCGCTGGACCGTCCCAGTTACTAGAAAACTCGCACACTCAGATATGATGACATCACAAATGTGGATTTACAGCTCATGTTCAGATAGCTTTCTTTAGCGTTATAACCTTTATAAGTCACGTACATGGATCATCTCTATCTGGTGATTTCAGGAAGAGAGATCATTGATTTAACACACTTTATCCACATTGCATTCAGGGTTTTTATGGGGTCATTCACTGGGAATCGAACCCTGACTGTAGTGTTGCGAACACTGTGATCTACCCTGTGAAACACTATTATTATCACATTACACTTGTCATTGTACATTTATCATGGTTTTATGTCTGCGTTTCAATGTAGTTTTTAACTCCTATTTTCAGATATCATCAGATTTAATGCTTTTTTTTATATATAAATGATGTTAGTAAGTATTTTCATTAGACTTAGGTCTAGTAATGCATTACAAGTAATGTAGCCAGATTACTTTTCAAGTAACTATAAGGTAAGGCATTACTTTTAAATTTACAACAAAATATCTGAGTTACTTTTTCAAAAAGTTTTACAGTAAAGTATGTGTGTGTGATGTCATGTGTGTGTGTGTGTGATGTCATGTGTCTGTGATGTCATGAGTCTGTGTGATGTCATGTGTCTGTGTGTGTGTGATGTCATGGTCTGTGATGTCATGTGTGTGTGTGATGTCATGTGTATGTGTGATGTCATGTATCTGTGATGTCATGAGTCTGTGTGTGTGTGATGCCATGTGTGTGTGATGTCCTGTGTGTGTGTGTTATGTCATGTGTCTGTGTGATGTCATGTGTCTGTGATGTCATGTGTGTGTGTGATGTCATGTGTCTGTGTCTCTTCAACTCAGAGGATGAAGAGCAGAAGTTTTGATTTCATGAGGGATTTAAAATTCAGCCACTGATGTATGAAACCCGTTACTGCCACACAAGACAAAAATAGGGAAAATCTTGATTATGACATGAAATGTCAAAATTAATAGATTAAAAGGTAAATTAAGTCAAAATTTTGACTTTTATGTAATAATTGACATAAAAAGTCAAAATAATGAGATAAAGTCGAAATTATGACATGCTAAATCATAATTATGACTGAATGAAAAATGAAATTAACAAAAAAATCGAAAATTATCGAAATTTCCATGTCAAATGTTCAGCTTTTATGTCACAATCTAGACTTTTTATGTCATAATTACGATTTACAAAAGCAGGATTATTTTCTTATGTGGCAGAAATAGTCTTCCATAAGGTGTTACGAGAGTCATGTGCAAGAAATATTATTAATATGAACATGTACTGTACAGTTGAAGAGTATTATAAGCACTAAAAGACAAAAAAACAACCATTTTTTTGTCTGGGATCAGTGCAGAAGCAAGCGCTCCTTCGAAAGTGTTTTTATTTAGATAAATAGGTCGATAGGCTATTAGCTGCTCGAATGTGCAAACCGTATCAGTTTATATTAAATCTGTATTTTTTTGAGAATATTTCTGCGCTTGATATGATCATCATGTGGCTCAGTCAGTGACGTCATCTTTGATAAATATCAGGATCACAAACAAAATATTGTTCAGCCTGCGACCCCTACTATTTATTACCAGAGATATTATTCTGCAGCATTTATTCCGTAATAAAAAATGCACGGATCCTCAGGAAAATCGCAGAAACTCTGACGTCATCGGATGGTCAACCAGCACGCGGAGCGACGCGGATCCTCCATTGGCCGATTGACCAGAGAACGGCTTTTCTGTGGTCAGATTAGGAAACTCAGCGCTGTGGACGCGAAGGCGCGCCCTTCTCCGGCCATCTTGGCTCAAACAGCCCGATGAGCGTCAGCGGAAACATCCGGGTTATCCAGCGCACTCCGGCGGCCATTGTGGCTCTTCATCCCGCAGCTTCATAACCTTGAGAGGGCGGAGCGTTACGCGCTGAACGGGAGTAGCAGCGGAGCGGGAGGAGAGACACCGAGCTGCAGAAAACCGTTACACGGGCAGCGCTGCTTTACCTCACGCGCACCGAGCCGCTTTAACGGAGGACCAGGGCGTGTACCGGTGCGTCTAACGGACAATCATGAGCGCCGTTGGACGGGAACCGAAGCGGCACCGGCTTTGAGCGCGTTTTCATCGTTGGAATCGCTCGAGCCGTTTTTTTTTGTCTTCTTTTTTTTTTTTTTGCGGCCGTTCACGTCACGCTGACATTTATTATTTGAAGCGGCAGATTCCCGGAGCGTTGCGACCTGAATCCCGGAGCGTTGATTTTCCCTGACATCATCATCATCATCACCACCACCACCATCATCATCGTCGTTCGTCGTTCGGTGTGAACGGGCAGATTCGGTGGGTCAGTCGTCGACGGGAATCCGCGGGATTTACGACAGGATTCCGCGGGTGAAAATCATCCGCCGCTCGGATTCTGACGTTCGCGGCGCGTTTCTGTGGGAAATCGGATCTTTTCCCGAGGATCTGTCGTCGGGACTATGGCTGACGACGACGTGCTGTTCGAGGATGTGTACGAGCTGTGTGAGGTGATCGGGAAGTGAGTAATCGAATCTAATCAATCAATCAATCATCTGATGCTGATCGGCTCCGGTGTGAGGCGTTTTCCTCCGGATCTCTTTGTCTCGTGTGTTGTTGACATTTTATGGCTCTTAGGTTCAGCTGACCGAGTGTGTGTGTGTGAGAGAGAGATAGAGAGAGAGGGAGATAGTGATTTGACACTAATATTCATTGATCATTAACTCTTCATTCATACTCTCAGTTATTATATGACTTTCATGTCGATGCTTGTCTTGTAAAGGTGAAATGTCATTTTTGTCTTTCCCATTGTGCAGGATTATTCTAATACTGACATATCTTCATTGAATATTAGTCTGTAGTATAAATCTGGCTGTGCCTGTAAGATGATGTGAGTGTGTGTGTGAGAGAGTGTGTGTTTATGTGAGTGAGTGTGTGTGTGTGATTGCACTGCTGATTATTGGTTGAGATATTAAAGTTGGTTTGTAGATTTCAGGTTATTTCATTCAAACTTGTTGAATGAACCGCTGCATCATCTGATCATCTTCTGAGACTCCTGTGTGTGTGTGTGTGTGGATCTTAAAAATAAAGGATTTCCTCAGTGAAGCCATAGAAGAACCTTCTTAAGCTCCTCAAAGAACTTTTCACAGACACACACACACACACACACACACACACACACACACACACACACACACACACACACACACACACACACACACAGACACACACTCTCTCTCACACACACACACATAGACAGACAGGCACAGACATTCACGCAAACACACACAGACGCACACACACACAGACGCACACACACACACACACACACAGACAGACACACACACACACAGACAGACAGACAGACAGACAGATAGACACTCTCTCACACACACACACACACAGACAGGCAGACAGACACTCTCACAGACACACACACACACACACACAGACACACACACACACACATTAAGATGCGTTTTGGTGGATTGGATCACAAGTAGATGAGGAGACACACACACACACACGTTTACTCCAGTTCCTCCCTCTCCTGTGCTGAAGTCTTCAGGGTCTGTGGGGGAATACGGGCTTTTCAGATCTTTAGATGTAATGGATGAAATAAACTCACGCAATTTACATGTGAACGCGACCGGAGACACGGAGAACACACGGAGAACATCAGCTTTAGTTTCTGATCTGACAGATGTAAGACTAGCCGAACGCTGTGAGAGTGTGTGTGAGAGATCAGGAACACTGAGAGTGTGTGTGTGAGAGATCAGGAACGCTGAGAGTGTGTGTGAGAGATCAGGAACGCTGAGAGTGTGTGTGTGAGAGATCAGGAACGCTGAGAGTGTGTGTGTGAGAGATCAGGAACGCTGAGAGTGTGTGTGTGAGATCAGGAACGCTGAGAGTGTGTGTGAGAGATCAGGAACGCTGTGAGTGTGTGTGTGTGAGATCAGGAACGCTGAGAGTGTGTGTGAGAGATCAGGAACGCTGAGAGTGTGTGTGAGAGATCAGGAACGCTGAGAGTGTGTGTGTGAGATCAGGAACGCTGAGAGTGTGTGTGTGTGTGTGAGATCAAGAACGCTGAGAGTGTGTGTGTGTGTGTGAGATCAGGAACGCTGAGAGTGTGTGTGTGTGTGTGAGATCAGGAACGCTGAGAGAGTGTGTGAGAGATCAGGAACGCTGAGAGTGTGTGTGTGTGTGTGAGATCAAGAACGCTGAGAGTGTGTGTGTGTGTGTGAGATCAGGAACGCTGAGAGTGTGTGTGTGTGTGTGAGATCAGGAACGCTGAGAGTGTGTGTGTGTGTGTGAGATCAGGAACGCTGAGAGTGTGTGTGTGTGTGTGTGTGTGTGAGATCAGGAACGCTGAGAGAGTGTGAGATCAGGAACACTGAGAGTGTGTGTGTGTGAGATCAGGAACGCTGAGAGTGTGTGTGTGTGAGATCAGGAACGCTGAGAGTGTGTGTGAGATCAGGAACGCTGAGAGAGTGTGTGTGAGATCAGGAACGCTGAGAGAGTGTGTGTGAGATCATGAACGCTGAGAGTGTGTGTGTGTGAGATCAGGAACGCTGAGAGTGTGTGTGTGAGATCAGGAACGCTGAGAGTGTGTGTGTGAGATCAGGAACACTGAGAGTGTGTGTGTGTGAGATCAGGAACGCTGAGAGTGTGTGTGTGAGATCAGGAACGCTGAGAGTGTGTGTGTGAGATCAGGAACGCTGTGAGTGTGTGTGTGAGATCAGGAACGCTGAGAGTGTGTGTGTGAGATCAGGAACGCTGAGAGTGTGTGTGTGTGAGATCAGGAACGCTGAGTGTGAGTGTGTGTGTGAGATCAGGAACGCTGAGAGTGTGTGTGTGAGATCAGGAACGCTGAGAGAGTGTGTGTGAGATCAGGAACGCTGAGAGAGTGTGTGTGAGATCATGAACGCTGAGAGTGTGTGTGTGTGTGTGAGATCAGGAACGCTGAGAGTGTGTGTGTGAGATCAGGAACGCTGAGAGTGTGTGTGTGAGATCAGGAACACTGAGAGTGTGTGTGTGTGAGATCAGGAACGCTGAGAGTGTGTGTGTGAGATCAGGAACGCTGAGAGTGTGTGTGTGAGATCAGGAACGCTGTGAGTGTGTGTGTGAGATCAGGAACGCTGAGAGTGTGTGTGTGAGATCAGGAACGCTGAGTGTGAGTGTGTGTGTGAGATCAGGAATGCTGAGAGTGTGTGTGTAAGATCAGGAACGCTGTGAGTGTGTGTGTGAGATCAGGAACGCTGAGAGTGTGTGTGTGAGATCAGGAACGCTGAGTGTGAGTGTGTGTGAGATCAGGAACGCTGAGTGTGAGTGTGTGTGTGAGATCAGGAACGCTGAGTGTGAGTGTGTGTGTGAGATCAGGAACGCTGAGTGTGTGTGTGAGATCAGGAACGCTGAGAGTGTGTGTGTGAGATCAGGAACGCTGAGTGAGAGTGTGTGTGTGAGATCAGGAACGCTGAGTGTGAGTGTGTGTGTGAGATCAGGAACGCTGAGTGTGAGTGTGTGTGTGAGATCAGGAACGCTGAGTGTGTGTGTGAGATCAGGAACGCTGAGTGTGTGTGTGAGATCAGGAACGCTGTGAGTGTGTGTGTGTGAGATCAGGAACGCTGTGAGTGTGTGTGTGTGAGATCAGGAACGCTGTGAGAGTGTGTGTGTGAGATCAGGAACGCTGTGAGTGTGTGTGTGTGAGATCAGGAACGCTGAGAGTGTGTGTGTGAGATCAGGAACGCTGAGAGTGTGTGTGTGAGATCAGGAACGCTGTGAGTGTGTGTGTGAGATCAGGAACGCTGAGAGTGTGTGTGTGAGATCAGGAACGCTGAGAGTGTGTGTGTGAGATCAGGAACGCTGAGTGTGAGTGTGTGTGTGAGATCAGGAATGCTGAGAGTGTGTGTGTAAGATCAGGAACGCTGTGAGTGTGTGTGTGAGATCAGGAACGCTGAGAGTGTGTGTGTGAGATCAGGAACGCTGAGTGTGAGTGTGTGTGAGATCAGGAACGCTGAGTGTGAGTGTGTGTGTGAGATCAGGAACGCTGAGTGTGAGTGTGTGTGTGAGATCAGGAACGCTGAGTGTGTGTGTGAGATCAGGAACGCTGAGAGTGTGTGTGTGAGATCAGGAACGCTGAGTGAGAGTGTGTGTGTGAGATCAGGAACGCTGAGTGTGAGTGTGTGTGTGAGATCAGGAACGCTGAGTGTGAGTGTGTGTGTGAGATCAGGAACGCTGAGTGTGTGTGTGAGATCAGGAACGCTGAGTGTGTGTGTGAGATCAGGAACGCTGTGAGTGTGTGTGTGTGAGATCAGGAACGCTGTGAGTGTGTGTGTGTGAGATCAGGAACGCTGTGAGAGTGTGTGTGTGAGATCAGGAACGCTGTGAGTGTGTGTGTGTGAGATCAGGAACGCTGTGAGTGTGTGTGTGTGAGATCAGGAACGCTGTGAGAGTGTGTGTGTGAGATCAGGAACGCTGAGTGTGTGTGTGAGATCAGGAACGCTGAGAGTGTGTGTGTGAGATCAGGAACGCTGAGTGAGAGTGTGTGTGTGAGATCAGGAACGCTGAGTGTGAGTGTGTGTGTGAGATCAGGAACGCTGAGTGTGAGTGTGTGTGTGAGATCAGGAACGCTGAGTGTGTGTGTGAGATCAGGAACGCTGAGTGTGTGTGTGAGATCAGGAACGCTGTGAGTGTGTGTGTGTGAGATCAGGAACGCTGTGAGTGTGTGTGTGTGAGATCAGGAACGCTGTGAGTGTGTGTGTGTGAGATCAGGAACGCTGAGAGTGTGTGTGTGTGAGATCAGGAACGCTGTGAGAGTGTGTGTGTGAGATCAGGAACGCTGTGAGAGTGTGTGTGAGAGATCAGGAACGCTGTGAGTGTGTGTGTGTGAGATCAGGAACGCTGAGAGTGTGTGTGTGTGAGATCAGGAACGCTGTGAGAGTGTGTGTGTGAGATCAGGAACGCTGTGAGAGTGTGTGTTTGAGATCAGGAACGCTGAGTGTGTGTGTGAGATCAGGAATGCTGAGAGTGTGTGTGTGAGATCAGGAACGCTGAGTGTGTGTGTGAGATCAGGAACGCTGAGAGTGTGTGTGTGATATCAGGAACGCTGAGTGTGTGTGTGTGAGATCAGGAACGCTGAGTGTGTGTGTGAGATCAGGAACGCTGAGAGTGTGTGTGTGAGATCAGGAACGCTGAGTGTGTGTGTGAGATCAGGAACGCTGAGAGTGTGTGTGTGATATCAGGAACGCTGAGTGTGTGTGTGTGATATCAGGAACGCTGAGTGTGTGAGATCAGGAACGCTGAGTGTGTGTGTGACATCAGGAACGCTGAGAGTGTGTGTGTGAGATCAGGAACGCTGTGAGTGTGTGTGTGTGTGTGTGTGTGAGAGATCAGGAACGCTGAGAGTGTGTGTGTGAGATCAGGAACGCTGAGAGTGTGTGTGTGAGATCAGGAACGCTGAGAGTGTGTGTGTGAGATCATGAACGCTGAGAGTGTGTGTGAGATCAGGAACGCTGAGAGTGTGTGTGTGAGATCAGGAACGCTGAGAGTGTGTGTGTGTGAGATCAGGAACGCTGAGTGTGTGTGTGAGATCAGGAACGCTGAGAGTGTGTGTGTGAGATCAGGAACGCTGAGAGTGTGTGTGTGTGTAAGATCAGGAACGCTGTGAGTGTGTGTGTGTGAGATCAGGAACGCTGAGAGTGTGTGTGTGAGATCAGGAACGCTGAGAGTGTGTGTGTGAGATCAGGAACGCTGAGAGTGTGTGTGAGATCAGGAACGCTGAGAGTGTGTGTGTGTGAGATCAGGAACGCTGAGAGTGTGTGTGAGATCAGGAACGCTGAGAGTGTGTGTGTAAGATCAGGAACGCTGTGAGTGTGTGTGTGTGTGTGAGATCAGGAACGCTGAGAGTGTGTGTGTGAGATCAGGAACGCTGAGTGTGAGTGTGTGTGTGAGATCAGGAACGCTGAGTGTGAGTGTGTGTGTGAGATCAGGAACGCTGTGAGTGTGTGTGTGTGAGATCAGGAACGCTGTGAGTGTGTGTGTGTGAGATCAGGAACGCTGAGAGTGTGTGTGTGTGAGATCAGGAACGCTGTGTGAGTGTGTGTGTGAGATCAGGAACGCTGAGATTGTGTGTGTGAGATCAGGAACGCTGAGAGTGTGTGTGTGAGATCAGGAACGCTGAGAGTGTGTGTGTGAGATCAGGAACGCTGAGTGTGTGTGTGAGATCAGGAACGCTGAGAGTGTGTGTGTGATATCAGGAACGCTGAGTGTGTGTGTGTGATATCAGGAACGCTGAGTGTGTGAGATCAGGAACGCTGAGTGTGTGTGTGACATCAGGAACGCTGAGAGTGTGTGTGTGAGATCAGGAACGCTGAGAGTGTGTGTGTGAGATCAGGAACGCTGAGTGTGTGTGTGACATCAGGAACGCTGAGAGTGTGTGTGTGAGATCAGGAACGCTGAGAGTGTGTGTGTAAGATCAGGAACGCTGTGAGTGTGTGTGTGTGTGTGTGTGAGAGATCAGGAACGCTGAGAGTGTGTGTGTGAGATCAGGAACGCTGAGAGTGTGTGTGTGAGATCAGGAACGCTGAGAGTGTGTGTGTGAGATCAGGAACGCTGAGAGTGTGTGTGTGAGATCAGGAACGCTGATAGTGTGTGTGTGAGATCAGGAACGCTGAGTGTGTGTGTGAGATCAGGAACGCTGAGAGTGTGTGTGTGAGATCAGGAACGCTGAGAGTGTGTGTGTAAGATCAGGAACGCTGAGTGTGAGTGTGTGTTTGAAATCAGGAACGCTGAGTGTGTGTCTGTGTGTGAGATCAGGAACGCTGAGAGTGTGTGTGTGAGATCAGGAACGCTGAGAGTGTGTGTGTGAGATCAGGAACACTGAGAGTGTGTGTGTGAGATCAGGAACGCTGAGAGTGTGTGTGTGAGATCAGGAACGCTGAGTGTGTGTGAGATCAGGAACGCTGAGAGTGTGTGTGTGTGAGATCAGGAACGCTGAGTGTGTGTGAGATCAGGAACACTGAGAGTGTGTGTGTGAGATCAGGAACGCTGAGAGTGTGTGTGTGAGATCAGGAACGCTGAGTGTGTGTGAGATCAGGAACGCTGAGTGTGTGTGAGATCAGGAACGCTGAGAGTGTGTGTGTGAGATCAGGAACGCTGAGAGTGTGTGTGTGTGAGATCAGGAACGCTGAGAGTGTGTGTGTGTGAGATCAGGAACGCTGTGAGTGTGTGAGATCAGGAACGCTGAGAGTGTGTGTGTGTGAGATCAGGAACGATGTGAGTGTGTGAGATCAGGAACGCTGTGAGTGTGTGTGTGTGAGATCAGGAACGCTGTGAGTGTGTGTGTGTGAGATCAGGAACGCTGAGAGTGTGTGTGTGAGATCAGGAACGCTGTGAGTGTGTGTGTGAGATCAGGAACGCTGTGAGTGTGTGTGTGTGAGATCAGGAACGCTGAGAGTGTGTGTGTGAGATCAGGAACGCTGTGAGTGTGTGTGTGAGATCAGGAACGCTGTGAGTGTGTGTGTGAGATCAGGAACGCTGTGAGTGTGTGTGTGAGATCAGGAACGCTGTGAGTGTGTGTGTGTGAGATCAGGAACGCTGAGAGTGTGTGTGTGAGATCAGGAACGCTGAGAGTGTGTGTGTGAGATCAGGAACGCTGAGAGTGTGTGTGTGAGATCAGGAACGCTGTGAGTGTGTGTGTGAGATCAGGAACGCTGTGAGTGTGTGTGTGTGTGAGATCAGGAACGCTGTGAGTGTGTGTGTGTGAGATCAGGAACGCTGAGAGTGTGTGTGTGAGATCAGGAACGCTGTGAGTGTGTGTGTGAGATCAGGAAAGCTGTGAGTGTGTGTGTGTGAGATCAGGAACGCTGTGAGTGTGTGTGTGTGAGATCAGGAACGCTGAGAGTGTGTGTGTGAGATCAGGAACGCTGTGAGTGTGTGTGTGAGATCAGGAAAGCTGTGAGTGTGTGTGTGTGAGATCAGGAACGCTGAGAGTGTGTGTGTGAGATCAGGAACGCTGTGAGTGTGTGTGTGAGATCAGGAACGCTGTGAGTGTGTGTGAGATCAGGAACGCTGTGAGTGTGTGTGAGATCAGGAACGCTGAGAGTGTGTGTGTGAGATCAGGAACGCTGAGAGTGTGTGTGTGAGATCAGGAACGCTGAGAGTGTGTGTGTGAGATCAGGAACGCTGAGAGTGTGTGTGTGAGATCAGGAACGCTGAGAGTGTGTGTGTGAGATCAGGAACGCTGAGAGTGTGTGTGTGAGATCAGGGACGCTGAGAGTGTGTGTGTGAGATCAGGAACGCTGAGAGTGTGTGTGTGAGATCAGGAACGCTGTGAGTGTGTGTGAGATCAGGAACGCTGAGTGTGTGTGTGAGATCAGGAACGCTGAGAGTGTGTGTGTGTGAGATCAGGAACGCTGAGTGTGTGTGTGTGTGAGATCAGGAACGCTGAGAGTGTGTGTGTGTGTGTGAGATCAGGAACGCTGAGAGTGTGTGTGTGAGATCATGAACGCTGTGTGTGTGTGTGAGATCAGGAACGCTGAGTGTGTGTGTGAGAGATCAGGAACGCTGAGTGTGTGTGTGTGAGATCAGGAACGCTGAGTGTGTGTGTGAGATCAGGAATGCTGAGTGTGTGTGTGAGAGATCAGGAACGCTGAGTGTGTGTGTGTGAGATCAGGAACGCTGTGAGTGTGTGTGAGAGATCAGGAACGCTGAGAGTGTGTGTGTGTGTGTGTGTGTGAGATCAGGAACGCTGTGAGTGTGTGTGTGAGATCAGGAACGCTGAGAGTGTGTGTGTGTGAGATCAGGAACACTGAGAGTGTGTGTGTGAGATCAGGAACGCTGAGAGTGTGTGTGTGAGATCAGGAACGCTGAGAGTGTGTGTGTGAGATCAGGAACGCTGAGAGTGTGTGTGTGTGAGATCAGGAACGCTGTGAGTGTGTGTGTGAGATCAGGAACGCTGAGAGTGTGTGTGTGTGAGATCAGGAACACTGAGTGTGTGTGTGTGAGATCAGGAACACTGAGAGTGTGTGTGTGAGATCAGGAACGCTGAGAGTGTGTGTGTGTGAGATCAGGAACGCTGTGAGTGTGTGTGTGTGAGATCAGGAACGCTGAGAGTGTGTGTGTGAGATCAGGAACGCTGTGAGTGTGTGTGTGAGATCAGGAAAGCTGTGAGTGTGTGTGTGTGAGATCAGGAACGCTGTGAGTGTGTGTGTGTGAGATCAGGAACGCTGAGAGTGTGTGTGTGAGATCAGGAACGCTGTGAGTGTGTGTGTGAGATCAGGAACGCTGTGAGTGTGTGTGTGTGAGATCAGGAACGCTGAGAGTGTGTGTGTGAGATCAGGAACGCTGAGAGTGTGTGTGTGAGATCAGGAACGCTGAGAGTGTGTGTGTGAGATCAGGAACGCTGAGAGTGTGTGTGTGAGATCAGGAACGCTGATAGTGTGTGTGTGAGATCAGGAACGCTGAGTGTGTGTGTGAGATCAGGAACGCTGAGAGTGTGTGTGTGAGATCAGGAACGCTGAGAGTGTGTGTGTAAGATCAGGAACGCTGAGTGTGAGTGTGTGTTTGAAATCAGGAACGCTGAGTGTGTGTCTGTGTGTGAGATCAGGAACGCTGAGAGTGTGTGTGTGAGATCAGGAACGCTGAGAGTGTGTGTGTGAGATCAGGAACACTGAGAGTGTGTGTGTGAGATCAGGAACGCTGAGAGTGTGTGTGTGAGATCAGGAACGCTGAGTGTGTGTGAGATCAGGAACGCTGAGAGTGTGTGTGTGAGATCAGGAACGCTGAGTGTGTGTGAGATCAGGAACACTGAGAGTGTGTGTGTGAGATCAGGAACGCTGAGAGTGTGTGTGTGAGATCAGGAACGCTGAGTGTGTGTGAGATCAGGAACGCTGAGAGTGTGTGTGTGAGATCAGGAACGCTGAGAGTGTGTGTGTGTGAGATCAGGAACGCTGAGAGTGTGTGTGTGTGAGATCAGGAACGCTGTGAGTGTGTGAGATCAGGAACGCTGAGAGTGTGTGTGTGTGAGATCAGGAACGATGTGAGTGTGTGAGATCAGGAACGCTGTGAGTGTGTGTGTGTGAGATCAGGAACGCTGTGAGTGTGTGTGTGTGAGATCAGGAACGCTGAGAGTGTGTGTGTGAGATCAGGAACGCTGTGAGTGTGTGTGTGAGATCAGGAACGCTGTGAGTGTGTGTGTGTGAGATCAGGAACGCTGAGAGTGTGTGTGTGAGATCAGGAACGCTGTGAGTGTGTGTGTGAGATCAGGAACGCTGTGAGTGTGTGTGTGAGATCAGGAACGCTGTGAGTGTGTGTGTGAGATCAGGAACGCTGTGAGTGTGTGTGTGTGAGATCAGGAACGCTGAGAGTGTGTGTGTGAGATCAGGAACGCTGAGAGTGTGTGTGTGAGATCAGGAACGCTGAGAGTGTGTGTGTGAGATCAGGAACGCTGTGAGTGTGTGTGTGAGATCAGGAACGCTGTGAGTGTGTGTGTGTGAGATCAGGAACGCTGTGAGTGTGTGTGTGTGAGATCAGGAACGCTGAGAGTGTGTGTGTGAGATCAGGAACGCTGTGAGTGTGTGTGTGAGATCAGGAAAGCTGTGAGTGTGTGTGTGTGAGATCAGGAACGCTGTGAGTGTGTGTGTGTGAGATCAGGAACGCTGAGAGTGTGTGTGTGAGATCAGGAACGCTGTGAGTGTGTGTGTGAGATCAGGAAAGCTGTGAGTGTGTGTGTGTGAGATCAGGAACGCTGAGAGTGTGTGTGTGAGATCAGGAACGCTGTGAGTGTGTGTGTGAGATCAGGAACGCTGTGAGTGTGTGTGAGATCAGGAACGCTGTGAGTGTGTGTGAGATCAGGAACGCTGAGAGTGTGTGTGTGAGATCAGGAACGCTGAGAGTGTGTGTGTGAGATCAGGAACGCTGAGAGTGTGTGTGTGAGATCAGGAACGCTGAGAGTGTGTGTGTGAGATCAGGAACGCTGAGAGTGTGTGTGTGAGATCAGGAACGCTGAGAGTGTGTGTGTGAGATCAGGGACGCTGAGAGTGTGTGTGTGAGATCAGGAACGCTGAGAGTGTGTGTGTGAGATCAGGAACGCTGTGAGTGTGTGTGAGATCAGGAACGCTGAGTGTGTGTGTGAGATCAGGAACGCTGAGAGTGTGTGTGTGTGAGATCAGGAACGCTGAGTGTGTGTGTGTGTGAGATCAGGAACGCTGAGAGTGTGTGTGTGTGTGTGTGAGATCAGGAACGCTGAGAGTGTGTGTGTGAGATCATGAACGCTGTGTGTGTGTGTGAGATCAGGAACGCTGAGTGTGTGTGTGAGAGATCAGGAACGCTGAGTGTGTGTGTGTGAGATCAGGAACGCTGAGTGTGTGTGTGAGATCAGGAATGCTGAGTGTGTGTGTGAGAGATCAGGAACGCTGAGTGTGTGTGTGTGAGATCAGGAACGCTGTGAGTGTGTGTGAGAGATCAGGAACGCTGAGAGTGTGTGTGTGTGTGTGTGTGTGAGATCAGGAACGCTGTGAGTGTGTGTGTGTGAGATCAGGAACGCTGAGAGTGTGTGTGTGTGAGATCAGGAACACTGAGAGTGTGTGTGTGAGATCAGGAACGCTGAGAGTGTGTGTGTGAGATCAGGAACGCTGAGAGTGTGTGTGTGAGATCAGGAACGCTGAGAGTGTGTGTGTGTGAGATCAGGAACGCTGTGAGTGTGTGTGTGAGATCAGGAACGCTGAGAGTGTGTGTGTGTGAGATCAGGAACACTGAGTGTGTGTGTGTGAGATCAGGAACACTGAGAGTGTGTGTGTGAGATCAGGAACGCTGAGAGTGTGTGTGTGTGAGATCAGGAACGCTGTGAGTGTGTGTGTGTGTGAGATCAGGAACGCTGAGAGTGTGTGTGTGAGATCAGGAACGCTGTGAGTGTGTGTGTGAGATCAGGAAAGCTGTGAGTGTGTGTGTGTGAGATCAGGAACGCTGTGAGTGTGTGTGTGTGAGATCAGGAACGCTGAGAGTGTGTGTGTGAGATCAGGAACGCTGTGAGTGTGTGTGTGAGATCAGGAACGCTGTGAGTGTGTGTGTGTGAGATCAGGAACGCTGAGAGTGTGTGTGTGAGATCAGGAACGCTGAGAGTGTGTGTGTGAGATCAGGAACGCTGAGAGTGTGTGTGTGAGATCAGGAACGCTGTGAGTGTGTGTGTGAGATCAGGAACGCTGTGAGTGTGTGTGTGTGAGATCAGGAACGCTGTGAGTGTGTGTGTGTGAGATCAGGAACGCTGAGAGTGTGTGTGTGAGATCAGGAACGCTGTGAGTGTGTGTGTGAGATCAGGAAAGCTGTGAGTGTGTGTGTGTGAGATCAGGAACGCTGTGAGTGTGTGTGTGTGAGATCAGGAACGCTGAGAGTGTGTGTGTGAGATCAGGAACGCTGTGAGTGTGTGTGTGTGAGATCAGGAACGCTGAGAGTGTGTGTGTGAGATCAGGAACGCTGAGAGTGTGTGTGTGAGATCAGGAACGCTGTGAGTGTGTGTGTGAGATCAGGAAAGCTGTGAGTGTGTGTGTGTGAGATCAGGAACGCTGAGAGTGTGTGTGTGAGATCAGGAACGCTGTGAGTGTGTGTGTGAGATCAGGAACGCTGTGAGTGTGTGTGAGATCAGGAACGCTGTGAGTGTGTGTGAGATCAGGAACGCTGAGAGTGTGTGTGTGAGATCAGGAACGCTGAGAGTGTGTGTGTGAGATCAGGAACGCTGAGAGTGTGTGTGTGAGATCAGGAACGCTGAGAGTGTGTGTGTGAGATCAGGAACGCTGAGAGTGTGTGTGTGAGATCAGGAACGCTGAGAGTGTGTGTGTGAGATCAGGGACGCTGAGAGTGTGTGTGTGAGATCAGGAACGCTGAGAGTGTGTGTGTGAGATCAGGAACGCTGTGAGTGTGTGTGAGATCAGGAACGCTGAGTGTGTGTGTGAGATCAGGAACGCTGAGAGTGTGTGTGTGTGAGATCAGGAACGCTGAGTGTGTGTGTGTGTGTGAGATCAGGAACGCTGAGAGTGTGTGTGTGTGTGTGAGATCAGGAACGCTGAGAGTGTGTGTGTGAGATCATGAACGCTGTGTGTGTGTGTGAGATCAGGAACGCTGAGTGTGTGTGTGTGTGAGATCAGGAATGCTGAGTGTGTGTGTGTGAGATCAGGAACGCTGTGAGTGTGTGTGAGAGATCAGGAACGCTGAGAGTGTGTGTGTGTGTGTGTGTGTGAGATCAGGAACGCTGTGAGTGTGTGTGTGAGATCAGGAACGCTGAGAGTGTGTGTGTGTGAGATCAGGAACACTGAGAGTGTGTGTGTGAGATCAGGAACGCTGAGAGTGTGTGTGTGAGATCAGGAACGCTGAGAGTGTGTGTGTGTGAGATCAGGAACGCTGTGAGTGTGTGTGTGAGATCAGGAACGCTGAGAGTGTGTGTGTGTGAGATCAGGAACACTGAGTGTGTGTGTGTGAGATCAGGATCGCGTGTGATTGGCTCCTCACAGTAATCGCGTGTGATTGGCTCCTCACAGACACGGGTGTGATTGGCTCCTCACAGACACGCGTGTGATTGGCTCCTCACAGTAATCGCGTGTGATTGGCTCCTCACAGACACGGGTGTGATTGGCTCCTCACAGACACGGGTGTGATTGGCTCCTCACAGACACGGGTGTGATTGGCTCCTCACAGACACGGGTGTGATTGGCTCCTCACAGACACGGGTGTGATTGGCTCCTCACAGACACGGGTGTGATTGGCTCCTCACAGACACGGGTGTGATTGGCTCCTCACAGACACGGGTGTGATTGGCTCCTCACAGTAATCGCGTGTGATTGGTTCCTCACAGACACGCGTGTGATTGGCTCCTCACAGACACGCGTGTGATTGGCTCCTCACAGTAATCGCGTGTGATTGGCTCCTCACAGACACGGGTGTGATTGGCTCCTCACAGACACGGGTGTGATTGGCTCCTCACAGACACGGGTGTGATTGGCTCCTCACAGTAATCGCGTGTGATTGGCTCCTCACAGACACCCGTGTGATTGGCTCCTCACAGTAATCGCGTGTGATTGGCTCCTCACAGTAATCGCGTGTGATTGGCTCCTCACAGTAATCGCGTGTGATTGGCTCCTCACAGTAATCGCGTGTGATTGGCTCCTCACAGTAATCGCGTGTGATTGGCTCCTCACAGTAATCGCGTGTGATTGGCTCCTCACAGACACGTGTGTGATTGGCTCCTCACAGACACGCGTGTGATTGGCTCCTCACAGACACGCGTGTGATTGGCTCCTCACAGTAATCACGTGTGATTGGCTCCTCACAGACACGCGTGTGGTTGGCTCCTCACAGTAATCGCGTGTGATTGGCTCCTCACAGACACGGGTGTGATTGGCTCCTCACAGACACGCGTGTGATTGGCTCCTCACAGTAATCGCGTGTGATTGGCTCCTCACAGACACGTGTGTGTGATTGGCTCCTCACAGACACGCGTGTGATTGGCTCCTCACAGTAATCACGTGTGATTGGCTCCTCACAGACACGCGTGTGATTGGCTCCTCACAGTAATCACGTGTGATTGGCTCCTCACAGACACGCGTGTGGTTGGCTCCTCACAGTAATCGCGTGTGATTGGCTCCTCACAGACACGGGTGTGATTGGCTCCTCACAGACACGCGTGTGATTGGCTCCTCACAGTAATCGCGTGTGATTGGCTCCTCACAGACACGTGTGTGATTGGCTCCTCACAGACACGCGTGTGATTGGCTCCTCACAGACACGCGTGTGATTGGCTCCTCACAGACACGTGTGTGATTGGCTCCTCACAGACACGCGTGTGATTGGCTCCTCAGAGTAATCGCGTGTGATTGGCTCCTCACAGTAATCGCGTGTGATTGGCTCCTCACAGACACACGTGTGATTGGCTCCTCACAGTAATCGCGTGTGATTGGCTCCTCACAGACACGCGTGTGATTGGCTCCTCACAGTAATCACGTGTGGTTGGCTCCTCACAGACACGCGTGTGATTGGCTCCTCACAGTAATCGCGTGTGATTGGCTCCTCACAGACACGCGTGTGGTTGGCTCCTCACAGTAATCGCGTGTGATTGGCTCCTCACAGACACGCGTGTGGTTGGCTCCTCACAGTAATCGCGTGTGATTGGCTCCTCACAGGCTTGCGTGTGATTGGCTCCTCACAGTAATCGCGTGTGATTGGCTCCTCACAGACACGCGTGTGATTGGCTCCTCACAGTAATCACGTGTGGTTGGCTCCTCACAGACACGCGTGTGATTGGCTCCTCACAGACACGGGTGTGATTGGCTCCTCACAGACACGCTTGTGATTGGTTCCTCACAGTAATCCCGTGTGATTGGCTCCTCACAGACACGTGTGTGATTGGCTCCTCACAGTAATCGCGTGTGATTGGCTCCTCACAGTAATCGCGTGTGATTGGCTCCTCACAGACACGTGTGTGGTTGGCTCCTCACAGTAATCGCGTGTGATTGGCTCCTCACAGACACGGGTGTGATTGGCTCCTCACAGACACGCGTGTGATTGGCTCCTCACAGTAATCGCGTGTGATTGGCTCCTCACAGACACGTGTGTGATTGGCTCCTCACAGACACGCGTGTGATAGGCTCCTCACAGACACGCGTCTGATTGGCTCCTCACAGACTCTCGTGTGATTGGCTCCTCACAGACACGCGTGTGATTGGCTCCTCACAGTAATCACGTGTGATTGGCTCCTCACAGACACGCGTGTGATTGGCTCCTCACAGTAATCACGTGTGATTGGCTCCTCACAGACACGCGTCTGATTGGCTCCTCACAGTAATCGCTTGTGATTGGCTCCTCACAGACACGCGTCTGATTGGCTCCTTACAGTATTCGCTTCTGATTGGCTCCTCACAGTAATCACGTGTGATTGGCTCCTTACAGTAATCGCTTGTGATCGGCTCCTCACAGATACGTGTGTGTGGTTGGCTCCTCACAGACACGCGTGTGATTGGCTCCTCACAGACACGCGTGTGATTGGCTCCTCACAGATACGTGTGTGATTGGTTCCTCACAGACACGCGTGTGATTGGCTCCTCACAGACACGCGTGTGATTGGCTCCTCACAGATACGTGTGTGATTGGTTCCTCACAGTAATCACGTGTGATTGGCTCCTCACAGACACGCGTGTGATTGGCTCCTCACAGATACGTGTGTGGTTGGCTCCTCACAGTAATCGCGTGTGATTGGCTCCTCACAGACACGTGTGTGGTTGGCTCCTCACAGTAATCGCGTGTGATTGGCTCCTCACAGACACGGGTGTGATTGGCTCCTCACAGACACGCGTGTGATTGGCTCCTCACAGTAATCGCGTGTGATTGGCTCCTCACAGACACGTGTGTGATTGGCTCCTCACAGACACGCGTGTGATAGGCTCCTCACAGACACGCGTCTGATTGGCTCCTCACAGACTCTCGTGTGATTGGCTCCTCACAGACACGCGTGTGATTGGCTCCTCACAGTAATCACGTGTGATTGGCTCCTCACAGACACGCGTGTGATTGGCTCCTCACAGTAATCACGTGTGATTGCGTCCTCACAGACACGCGTCTGATTGGCTCCTCACAGTAATCGCTTGTGATTGGCTCCTCACAGACACGCGTCTGATTGGCTCCTTACAGTATTCGCTTCTGATTGGCTCCTCACAGTAATCACGTGTGATTGGCTCCTTACAGTAATCGCTTGTGATCGGCTCCTCACAGATACGTGTGTGTGGTTGGCTCCTCACAGACACGCGTGTGATTGGCTCCTCACAGACACGCGTGTGATTGGCTCCTCACAGATACGTGTGTGGTTGGCTCCTCACAGATACGCGTGTGATTGGCTCCTCACAGTAATCACGTGTGATTGGCTCCTCACAGTAATCGCTTGTGGTTGGTTCCTCACAGACACGCGTGTGATTGGCTCCTCACAGTAATCACGTGTGATTGGCTCCTTACAGTAATCGCTTGTGATTGGCTCCTCACAGATACGTGTGTGATTGGCTCCTCACAGTAATCACGTGTGATTGGCTCCTTACAGTAATCGCTTGTGATTGGCTCCTCACAGACACGCGTGTGATTGGCTCCTCACAGACACCCGTGTGATTGGCTCCTCACAGTAATCGCGTGTGATTGGCTCCTCACAGTAATCGCGTGTGATTGGCTCCTCACAGACACGCGTGTGGTGGGCTCCTCACAGTAATCGCGTGTGATTGGCTCCTCACAGACACGCGTGTGGTTGGCTCCTCACAGTAATCGTGTGTGGTTGGCTCCTCACAGACACGCGTGTGATTGGCTCCTCACAGACACCCGTGTGATTGGCTCCTCACAGTAATCGCGTGTGATTGGCTCCTCACAGTAATCGCGTGTGATTGGCTCCTCACAGTAATCGCGTGTGATTGGCTCCTCACAGTAATCGCGTGTGATTGGCTCCTCACAGTAATCGCGTGTGATTGGCTCCTCACAGACACGCGTGTGGTTGGCTCCTCACAGAGACGCGTGTGGTTGGCTCCTCACAGTAATCGCGTGTGATTGGCTCCTCACAGACACGCGTGTGATTGGCTCATAACAGGCTTCCATGTGATTTGCTCCTCACAGACACGCGTGTGATTGGCTCATAACAGGCTCGCGTGTGATTGGCTTCTCACAGGCTTGCTTGTGATTGGCTCCTCACAGGCTTGCGTGTGATTGGCTTCTCACAGGCTTGCTTGTGATTGGCTCCTCACAGGCTTGCGTGTGATTGGCTCCTCACAGTAATCGCGTGTGATTGGCTCCTCACAGGCTTGCGTGTGATTGGCTCCTCACAGTAATCGCGTGTGATTGGCTCCTAACAGGCTTGCGTGTGATTGGCTCCTAACAGGCTTGCGTGTGATTGGCTCCTCATATGATTATTGTCTGGAATCTGTGTATTCTGCTGGATTGTGATGTAATGGCTCCTCGGCTCAGTGGTCAGTGGGTCATGTGACTTCAGATCTGAAATGTATTGTCCATAAATAATCCGCTGAAAGTTGAAACCAGTGCTCCAGTATTGGCCTGAGCTGAGTTTCAGAGTTTCATCCGCTGGGATGTTTTCCATGTTATTCCCAGAATCATTCCCTGCTCGACTCCAGCTGTAATTGTAGCTGCTGTAATTCGGTCTGTCTGCTTGTTTTCCTTATTTTATACGCACAATCATCCGCTGCTTCATCTCGGATCCAGATTCCACTTGTGTTTTATTTGGTCCTGAAAGCCCGTCAGTTGGTGCTCATGTGATTGCTCTAGACTCCTCATGAGTTACTGCGGTACACCAGCCTGATTCCAGCGGTCTCGTTCCTCAGCTCAGAGGGATTCTGGGACGCCCTGGTTTCACAGGGAATCTGCTGATGGAGTGTTTCTTCACACTCTCAGGTGTGTGTGTGCGCGTCTCATGCGAGTCTCTGTTCCAGATGTTTTGAGGTCAGACACACACACTCTCTCTCTCTCTCTCTCTCTCTATCACTCTCTCTCTATCTCTCTCTCTCTCTCTCTCTCTCTCTCTCTCTCTCTCTCTCTCTCTCTCTCTCTCTCTCTCTCTCTCTCTCTCTCTCTCTCTCTCTCTCTCTC
Organism: Rhinichthys klamathensis goyatoka; assembly: GCF_029890125.1. Classification (NCBI taxonomy): domain Eukaryota; kingdom Metazoa; phylum Chordata; class Actinopteri; order Cypriniformes; family Leuciscidae; genus Rhinichthys; species Rhinichthys klamathensis. The sequence continues at coordinate 154,593 of NW_026607194.1, forward strand.
TCTCTCTCTCTCTCCTGTGAAGATGTTGTGTTAATCTGAAGCATCACTGGAAGTGTTTCCACTGACGTCTAAAAAGGGATTCAGCAGAGGTGCTCGATTAGTGTGTGTGTGTGTGTGTGTGTTTCCTGCAGGAGTGTGTGTGTTTGAGCTGGAAAGAGTCTCAGATGAACTGCAAGCAGATCTGCTCATTTACTGCCTTCAGCAGCTTCCCTCCCCCCATCTCTCTGTCCCTCCCTCCCTCCCTCCGTCCATCCCTCCCTCCGTCCATCCCTCCCTCCATCCACCCATCCACCCATCCATCCATCCCTCCGTCCATCCATCCATCCATCCATCCCTCCCTCCATCCACCCATCCATCCATCCCTCCGTCCGTCCATCCATCCATCCATCCATCCATCCATCCATCCATCCATCCCTCCCTCCATCCATCCATCCCTTCATCCATCCATCCCTTCATCCATCCATCCATCCCTCCGTCCATCCATCATCCCTCCATCCATCCCTCCATCCATCCCTCCCTCCCTCCCTCTGTCCATCCATCTCTCCATCCATCCCTCCCTCCCTCCATCCATCCCTCCGTCCATCCATCCATCCATCCATCCATCCATCCATCCATCCATCCATCCATCCTTCCAGCCCTCCGTCCATCCATTCCTCCATCCATCCATCCATCCCTCCGTCCATCCATCCATCCATCCATCCATCCAACACATTAACACATTCACTTCCTGTTTAAGCAGAATACGCTGAGTGTTGAGTTCAGTAGTTCATCACATGTGACCACACTGTCACACGTCCCGTCTGGGTTTATTTTCTGGAATATTTCCCTCCATCACGTGCTGCTCAAATAGACTCTGTGTGAGTGTGTGTGTGTGAGAAAGGCCTGTGTCTCTGTTCTTTAATTTGCAGACTGTGGTTGTGGCTTGCCCAGAATAACCCTCTGTGTGTGTGAGATATATATATATATATATATATATATATATATATATATATATATATATATATATATATATATATATATTAGGGCTCTATGATTTCCGTGATGCGGAAACGCCGGCGGAATCCAGTCATTAAAATGGAATTTACAGTATAACAGAACTTCTCAGAAGTTGGCAGATTTTGGATGAATAAATCAGCCGTAGAGCTGCACACTTAATCAAGCGATGTGTGTGTGTGAGAATTTTACAGACTGCTGTGTGAATCTGAAGTCTGTCTCAGTTCGCTCTTCTACACAAACTCGCGACACACACACACACACTCTTCACAGCCAAGATAAAAGTTTAGTTTAACTTGAGGAAATTGTGACAGAAATCTAATTTTATATAATTTGTTTTGTTGTGCAGCACTTTGTTTGACAAAAAATGAAAGTAATTGTTCAAATTTATTCTGATTACATTTTAAAAGATTAATTAAAAAGTTGTATGCATTCATTTGTTTCCACTATTTTTCATAATATTAAATATGACAATATTAGATCTTAAAACACAGAATTCAGAAAAATGAAAACAGATGTGTGTGTTCATGGAGGGTTGATGTGGATCAGTGTGTGGAGTGTAGGGATGCAGCGATTACCGGATTGCACAATTAACCGCACTTTAAAACGTCACGGTTAATTAATCGTAAAGACTATGCTACACCGAGTGTTCTGCAAAAGTTCCTTTCCGTGCAGATTCTGCACGGAAAGGAACTTTTGCAACTAACACAAAACGAAAATACAGCGTGCACCAGCTTAAAGTGCCGTGCTCATCACCCATATGGCAGAGGGACTAGCAGCGACGCTCTATTTCCACCGAAAAAACGCGTTAAGGGCCTGTTCATATAGCTATCACGTCTTTTGCGCGGTCAAGTTCGTTATTTCAAATGTAGGCGCGCAGAATGCACGCTCATAATGGAAGCGACGCGCTCGTTTTTTCCAAGCGCGTCCGCGCCGCATCGAGATAAAAACATCTCAACTGTTCTCAATGTTTTGGTAACGTAAGTGTGGAAAACAGAATGTGACGTGCTCTCAAGAGTTTCAGTCAGTGAACATTTAACTTAATATCCTATTGCTTTCTCCTGTCTGTGTTGAGTAAATGTTAGGCTTTGTAGTTGTAATATGCCCGGTGTAAAACACTAACATAAGATCAGGGCCGTGTAGACTTCTAGGACTACCAATTAACTGCATTTCAGTTATTAATAACACGAGAGATGTTCTCAGTTTATTTCTATATTTTTTACTTAAACTTCAAACAAACAAGCCAAAATAATGAGATTATAATAGATGATTTTCTAAAGGCACATGCAAAATTTGGATTAATAATTTAAAAAGAGTATTAAAATAAGTACAATAATATTGGAGTAGATAACATTTGGACTACATTTGTTTTCTTTAAAAAGAAATGCATAGTTAATATTTAGCTTACATTTAATTCAATAGAGCCAAATACTTTGTTTATTCTTATTTTCATTTGGGATTTTTATCCCTTTATAGTATTATTTATGTTTTTAAGTCAAATAGCAACAAGATATTGTTTTCAAGTTTTCTACCTCAGGTTGAAAATAAATTTAGAACAAACTAAACACTTAATAATTTTGTGATCTATTTCAATCAAAGAGCCCGGCCTTGACTTAATTTGTTATTTTTAAAAGAAAAATACTGGATGTTTACAAAGCACTTCTCTTTAATTCCAAAGGAAGAGATTGATTATTGTTTGTTATTTTATAATTTTGTACTGTGTTGTGGCAGCAATAAATAACACATTAAAATCTAGTGTTGAGTGTTCATGTGATATTATACATTAGTAGTGTTGTGAAATTAATTGATGCATAATAATCGTGATAATCGTTAAATCGTGATTATTTCTCAGACAATAATCGTACTTACAAAATCTGTAATCGTTGCATCCCTAGTGGAGTGATGATTCGCAGTGATCACACGCCGAAGGAGAATTACACAAAACTTTTATTAACAATTAAACTAATAGCAGTGATGGCAGAGTAACAGGAGAACACAACCACTCCTCATAACTGAGACTGAACCGAGAGCTGAGGAAACTAGGGCTGTACACACACAGGTACGCTGTACACACACAGGTACGCTGTACACACACAGGTACGGCTGTACACACACAGGTACGCTGTACACACACAAGTACGGCTGTACACACACAGGTACGGCTGTACACACACAAGTACGGCTGTACACACACAGGTAGGGCAGTACACACACAGGTAGGGGAGTAAACACACAGGTACGCCTATACACACAGGTAGGGCTGTACACACACAGGTACGGCTGTACACACACAGGTAGGGCTGTACACACACAGGTACGCTGTACACACACAGGTACGGCTGTACACACACAAGTACGGCTGTACACACACAGGTACGGCTGTACACACACAGGTACGGCTGTACACACACAGGTAGGGCAGTACACACACAGGTAGGGGAGTAAACACACAGGTACGCCTATACACACAGGTAGGGCTGTACACACACAGGTACGGCTGTACACACACAGGTAGGGCAGTACACACACAGGTACGGAGTACACACACAGGTACGGCTGTACACACAGGTACGGCTGTACACACACAGGTACGGCTGTACACACACAGGTACGCTGTACACACACAGGTACGGCTGTACACACACAAGTACGGCTGTACACACACAGGTACGGCTGTACACACACAGGTACGGCTGTACACACACAAGTACGGCTGTACACACACAGGTACGGCTGTACACACACAGGTACGGCTGTACACACACAGGTACGCTGTACACACACAGGTACGGCTGTACACACACAAGTACGGCTGTACACACACAGGTACGGCTGTACACACACAGGTACGGCTGTACACACACAGGTACGGCTGTACACACACAAGTACGGCTGTACACACACAGGTACGGCTGTACACACACAGGTACGGCTGTACACACACAGGTACGGCTGTACACACACAGGTACGGCTGTACACACACAGGTACGCTGTACACACACAGGTACGGCTGTACACACACAAGTACGGCTGTACACACACAGGTACGGCTGTACACACACAGGTACGGCTGTACACACACAGCTACGGCTGTACACACACAGGTAGGGCTGTACACACACAGGTACGGCTGTACACACACAGGTAGGGCTGTACACACACAGGTACGGCTGTACACACACAGGTACGGCTGTACACACACAGGTACGCTGTACACACACAGGTACGGCTGTACACACACAAGTACGGCTGTACACACACAGGTACGGCTGTACACACACAGGTACGGCTGTACACACAGGTACGGAGTACACACACAGGTACGGCTGTACACACACAGGTACGCCTGTACACACAGGTAGGGCTGTACACACACAGGTACGGCTGTACACACACAGGTAGGGCAGTACACACACAGGTACGGCTGTACACACACAGGTACGGCTGTACACACACAGGTACGGCTGTACACACACAGGTAGGGCTGTACACACACAGGTACGGCTGTACACACACAGGTACGGCTGTACACACACAGGTACGGCTGTACACACACAGGTAGGGCAGTACACACACAGGTACGGCTGTACACACACAGGTACGGCTGTACACACACAGGTACGGCTGCTGTACACACACAGGTACGGCTGTACACACACAGGTACGGCTGTACACACACAGGTAGGGCTGTGCACACACAGGTACGGCTGTACACACACAGGTAGGGCTGTACACACACAGGTACGGCTGTACACACACAGGTAGGGCAGTACACACACAGGTAGGGGAGTAAACACACAGGTACGGCTGTACACACACAGGTACGGCTGTACACACACAGGTACGGCTGTACACACACAGGTAGGGCAGTACACACACAGGTAGGGGAGTAAACACACAGGTACGGCTGTACAGGTACGGCTGTACACACAGGTACGGAGTACACACACAGGTACGGCTGTACACACACAGGTACGGCTGTACACACACAGGTAGGGCTGTACACACACAGGTACGGCTGTACACACACAGCTACGGCTGTACACACACAGCTACGGCTGTACACACACAGGTACGGCTGTACACACACAGGTACGGCTGTACACACACAGGTACGGCTGTACACACACAGCTACGGCTGTACACACACAGCTACGGCTGTACACACACAGGTACGGCTGTACACACACAGGTACGGCTGTACACACACAGGTAGGGCTGTGCACACACAGGTACGGCTGTACACACACAGGTACGGCTGTACACACACAGGTACGGCTGTACACACACAGCTACGGCTGTACACACAGCTACGGCTGTACACACACAGGTAGGGCTGTACACACACAGGTAGGGCTGTACACACACAGGTAGGGCTGTACACACACAGGTACGGCTGTACACACACAGCTACGGCTGTACACACACAGCTACGGCTGTACACACAGCTACGGCTGTACACACACAGGTAGGGCTGTACACACACAGGTACGGCTGTACACACACAGGTACGGCTGTACACACACAGGTACGGCTGTACACACACAGGTACGGCTGTACACACACAGGTACGGCTGTACACACACAGGTACGGCTGTACACACACAGGTACGGCTGTACACACACAGGTACGGCTGTACACACACAGGTAGTGTTAATGTTAATGACCTGAACAGGAACTAATTAACAACCAAGGAAACTGACTACGAACAATAGGCAGAACAGGAACAGAACACAGGGAAAACAGAACTAAAACTGATTATACTTGTTAACGCGTTCACATGAGCCGTAACTCAGTGTTGATCTTCATAATCCATCTCCCATTAATAATTCATACTTTTATTCAGTAAGGATGCATTGAACTGACCAAAAGTGACAGTAAAGATATTTATAATAGGCCTGCAGTGATGAATGAGCCAGTAATCGGTATCGGCCAATCAAAGCAATGATTTTCACTATCGGCCCATTGTTTAAATACAGCTGATGATCAGGGACGATTATATCCTGTCAATCAAAAGGGGACGGAAAAAGTGTCAGACATTAGTTTATGAACTACCTTATGTTGCATACAAACATTTCCATTTTTATTTGAGTGTAATAATTACATCTGCAAATAAACATCAGATGAATATAGTAGTTTGGGCTCTGTTGTTAATTTTAACCTATAATATTATATTAATACAATTATTTTAATATTATATGAATATTATATAAATCAATTGAGACGGTTCCCTGTATATCCCTGTATATATATACATCTGAATTATTCCAAACATTAGTACTAGTACTACTGCAAGTAAAGGTTGTTTGTAATGATGTAAGCGCTTAAACCTGCACAGAACTGACTTCATTCCCTTAACTGCTGCTGACGGTGTGTGTGTGTGTGTGTGTGTGTGTGTGTTTCAGGGGTCCGTTCAGTGTGGTGCGGAGATGCATCAACAGAGACACTGGACAGCAGTTTGCTGTGAAGATCGTAGATGTGGCGAGTTTCACCTCCAGCCCTGGACTCAGTACAGAGGGTAAGAACACACACACACACACACACACACACACACACACACACACACACACACACACACACACACACGTCTGGTTTACTATCTTTGTAAGGACTCTCCATAGACGTAATGGTTTTTATACTGTACAGACTGTATATTCTAGAAATAGAAAAACATGTACACACTCACACACACACACACACCCGAGTCCCGGTGTGTGTGAATGAGTTGCTCGGTGGCTCCATCTGCTGGCCGCTCATGTGATGTCAGTGACGTCACTCATATTGATGTTCACTGATGTTCGTAACGAGCGATTAATGAGCTTCCTCAGGATCATGAGTGTGTGTGTGTGTGTGTGTGTGTGTGTGTGATCTCCTCCTCTCTCTCTCTCCTCAGACCTGAAGCGGGAGGCCAGTATCTGTCACATGCTCAAACACCCGCACATCGTGGAGCTGCTGGAGACCTACAGCTCGGACGGGATGCTCTACATGGTCTTCGAGTTGTACGTCTGAGCTTTCTCACAAACACAACATGAGTCGTTATATATCATAGTGCTGATATTCAAGTAAATGGAAGTTTAATGAATAAACAGTTTACATATGAAATAATCATGTGCTGATGTTCCGATCCAATCTGACTTGTAATGCTGCCCGAATCATGCACTGTTCCTTCGTTGGCCAGAGGAGAACTGGCCCCCCGACTGAGTCTGGTTTCTCCCAAGGTTTTTTTCTCCATTCTGTCACCTGATGGAGTTTTGGTTCCTTGCCACTGTTGCCTTGGCTTTTGGCTTGCTTAGTTGGGGACATTTAACATTTAATATTCAATAATATTATTGATCTGCCTTACTTAAGGTGGACGTTGACGCAATTTCTTTTAGAAACAAACTTTGTTATATTGTTATATTGTTTTTGTTATATTGTTTTCATGTTATCACTGTGAAGCGCTTTGATACAATCTGTATTGTAAAAAGCGCTATATAAATAAAGGTGACTTGACTATTTTTGCACAAGTCCTTAATTTTTTTTGATTATTTTCTTTTTTAGTGTGGATACTGATGGACTTAAAAAATACTTTGAACCGTTAAACCGTTGAATTCTATATTATAATTTTTTTGTTGAATTGTATATTTTTTTTGACCAGTTGTGATGTTGAGCCTCTTGTGTCTAACAAACACAAAATCGCAAATCTGTAATGGAAACGCGCCGACAGTCACGTGTAAATACATTATGAAGGGTGTAGCCACACGTCACACTGATGTGTGTGTAGCGCTGATGTGTGTGTGACGCTGATGTGTGTGTGTGTGTGTGCAGCATGGATGGAGCCGATCTGTGTTTTGAGATTGTGAAGAGGGCCGATGCCGGGTTCGTCTACAGTGAGGCGGTGTCCAGGTGAGCATCACTTCCTGTTCACATCACACACTCCCATCTGCTTCCAGTGCTCAATCTGTGTGTGTGTGTGTGTGTTCGCAGTCACTACATGCGACAGATACTTGAAGCCCTGCGCTATTGTCATGACAACAACGTCATACACAGAGACGTCAAGGTAAGACTCGATCTCTGATTCACAATCACAGTTTATAGCAGCTGACCCCATCTTCATCATCTTCACCCATAAATCATCTTCATCATCTTCACCCATAAATCATGTTCATCTTCATCATCTTCACCCATAAAACATGTTCATCTTCATCATCTTCACCCATAAATGTTCATCTTCATCATCTTCACCCATAAATCATCTTCATCATCTTCACCCATAAATATGTTCATCTTCATCATCTTCACCCATAAAACATGTTCATCTTCATCATCTTCACCCATAAATCATGTTCATCTTCATCATCTTCACCCATAAAACATGTTCATCTTCATCATCTTCACCCATAAATGTTCATCTTCATCATCTTCACCCATAAATCATGTTCATCTTCATCATCTTCATCCATAAATATGTTCATCTTCATCATCTTCATCCATAAATATGTTCATCTTCATCATCTTCACCCATAACATGTTCATCTTCATCATCTTCACAAATAAATCATGTTCTCGTCCTCATTTTGTTCAAACACGTGTGACTTTTGTTTTGAGAACTTTATATATAAGGCTTTATATTTTTATTCAAGAATGCTTTGGAATATATATGTAAGATTGGTCTTGTTTTAAAGAAGACATTTGGCAGATTTTTGTAGAAGTGAAATAAATTAAGAAAGTGAAACAGAAAAAAAGTTATAATGAGTTTATGAAAATGTACAATGTAAAAATTTCATTATTCATATTTTATATAAAATATATATTTTCAAAACCTGTTGGACTCTAAAATTGCAAGAAAATCAAAGCCAAAACTCTGAACAAGTTGTGTTACAAATTTTAGGTTGATATATCTCCAAAAATGAGCTTTCAGTGAGAGTGTGTTCGGGCGCAGTACCGAACGCTTCCACCAGAGCACAGCCAGACTCCATTACTGCCCATATAAGGGTGCCGCCATTTCCATATGTAGTCTGAGTGACATGAACCACAATTTTCATACAATTTATGAAGTAGACATCCTATTCAGAAGTAGTATGGGAAGGTTGGCATATTTTGATATGAATTCAACCTCTAATAAACACGTAAAACACACGTATGTGCGTTATAGCTCGCGGCAACATTACAAATGGTGAATCTATTATTTTTTTCTTTATATTTAAACAGTTTCAGACCTTTTTTTCTCATAAAATTGAGTTGGTGTTATCTTTTGAACTCTTGGCATGAAAACAAACTGAGGTTTCTACCAATCTTTCATGATTTTTCATGTTCATCACTATTTCAAAATAAAGGTCTGAACACACCTTAGAAGTATGAAAATATTCTTGTTGCAAATTGATAGATTGCGGCTCCTCTGTAATTTATTTTGAAAATCAGTCACCAAATATGAAAACTAGAGATTTTAAGCTTTCAAATGATATATAGTTTGTCAGTATTAGTTTACGTTTAGTATAGGATATTACCGTTTTAAATATGTAATGGCTATGGTGACACTTAAGAGGTTACAAGTTTTGTGTCGTGTTAGTTAATCACTAATGATCTCTACAACAGAAGTGAATCAATCAAAACTAACTTTATCTGGACAATAACTTTATTCTAGATCTGCTGTAAAGCCTAAACACTGTTACTGTAATCTCCTGTTATCACTGTAAAGCTGCTGTGAACTCTATATGGTTATAAAGGAAGGTGACTTCATCAGTTCACAGACTCCTCAGAGTTCAGCAGTTCCTCCTGCACGGCTCAGTCAGTGCAGTAACTCAGTTCCTCCAGTGGGAGGCGCCGTTCCCTCGTGCCGTCTCTGCATCACTGCTGTTGCTGGAAGTAATGTCTTTGAGGTTTTGACAGCTCTGACTGTCTCCAGTTGTGTCTGATTTCTTGTCTGTGTCTGAACACTAACGCCAGATGTTTAGTGATCTCTTGCAGATGTGTATCCCGCCGTATATCCCACACATGCTCATAGAAGTGAAATTTCCCATGCTAACATTTCAAGCTAGTCCTGGTTTCCCATGAGTCTCTCCCATGCAGCGTTCACAGCCCAGTGTGTCAGAGAGACTCGTGGTCTCTGAGATGCTGCTGATCGGTGTGATTGCGACACTGATCTCCGTCGGCGCCGGTGTTGAGCGCAGGTTTGGAGCGGCGCAGCATGATCAATCCCAGACTCGCGCGGGACGAAGCTAGCACTGCGTCGGCGGAGACACAGACGTCCTCCTGAACTCAGTGGTGGAGCTGTTGGTGGTAGCGGGTTCGTGTTGCGCGTGGAATAGCTGCGCTAACGCCTGTAGCGTGGCTTTGCGCACCGAACCCGAGAGCATGAAGTACATGACGGGGTCCAGGCAGCTGTTGAGCGCGGAGAGCAGAAGCATGACCTCGTTGGTTCGGTCCATTAGCCTCTGCGTTTCGCAGCTAGCATCGCTAAGCTGGGACGATACGTAGACGGGTCTGAAGGCGTGATACGGCACGAAGCACACGGTGAAGAGTAGCGGAACCACGAACGACTTCTTAGCGGTGCGGTCGTAGCGGGTGGCGTTCGGTAGGTCTGGTTTGTCGCGCGCCGCTCGTAGCAGTCGGCGTGCGATCCGTGCATACGACACTAGCAGAACCCCGAACACTAGCCAGAACACGCCCACTAAGAACAGGTTAAAGTAGGCTTTCCCACGCGCATGTTTCCTTTGCTTGTACTGGAAACACTTCCCAGGCTCCTCGTTGCCCTCGGCCAGTGCGATCATGGGGATAACCATCACTAACGAGCAGGTCCACAGCAGAACGCAGGTCACATGACTCCAGCGGCTCCCTCGTAGCCAGCGCGGCCCGCAGCCTCTCTGAGCGCCTCTCACGCCGATGATCTTCAGGTAGCGGTCTAGGCTAATGAGACCGAGCAGGGTGATGCTAACGTACATGTTCATGTAGAACAGGTTTCCCACCGCCTTGCACATGCGCGGGCCCAGCGTCCACACGTTCCCTTGAGAGTGATACAGCACGCGGAAGGGAAGACACGATAGCAGCACCAGATCCGCTAGCGCTACGTTGATGAGGAAGACGCGCACGGAGTTCCTGCGCGAGTGCAGGAAGAGGAAGACCCACAAAGCTAGCAGGTTTCCCGCCAGGCCGAAGAGAAAGATGAGCGAGTATAGCACCGCTAGCGGCAGCCGTAAGCTGTCCTCGTCCAGCGCACACGAGCGGTTGTGTGTTAGCGAGGCGGCGGTGTGGTCGCTGAAGCGGCTCGGAGGCCAGGCGGTGGTGCTCATCGTGTTCGGCGGGATGCTTTTGTTCTCCTTGTTAGGTTGAAGTTCGCTGAGGTCGTTCCACTCGAACCCCCAGCTCTGCGGAGAGAAAGACATGTTTAAGTTACAGTACTGGGGGACAGCAGGGGAAACGCTGTCTCGACCAATGAGGAGGAAGGGCGAGAAAGCTCTGGCTCAAACCAGCGAGTGTAAGTTATGGTCAGGCACACGTCCCAGAAACACACTCTGATTGATGGTTGAGACGCCTCGTCTCTCGCAGCACAATCCAATTTTCCATTCCCCTTTTTCTGGATCATTTCAGCTGTGTTGAATGTTTTAATTTAAGGAAAGTTGCAGCTGTGTTCTTTTACCGTAGTGAAACTGAAGCATTAGCACGATTAGCATCTTTAATGAAAGTGTGTTCTGGGTCTATTGGAGGTTCATGGCTCATTCTGCAGCGGCACTGAGCTGGCCTCGTCTTCCTCTAACGCAGTCTTGCACATTCTATAGAACAATAATTACATATGGGTACACTTTATTTTAAGGTGTCATCGTTACAGAGTAATTATATATTTAAGGACAGAGTAATAATAAGCAACTACATGTACTTACTGTAGGGTTAGGGTAGGATTAGCGTTCGGTTGAGGGTCAGTTGCATGTAATTATGCATAATTTACTGTGATTACTATGGTAAGTACATGTAACATATGTAACAAGGACACTGTATAATAAAGTGTTGCCATATATATATCAGTCCCTCCGGGATTCTGCGATCTGGGGCAGTTGTTATTTTTATGGCCAAAAATGTAAATCAATGAGATCTTTATAGCAGACTACTTGCTTATAAACATCATTTGTCACTCTATATCTCTCAGTAATATGTCTCAGTAAGATATGTTTAAATGCGTGGTCTTATGATGAGGCTCTATAATGTTTATTGTGTGGGTTAAAACACGATGCGGTGCTGTATGACCGAGATGAGGAAATACACATTCCTCAAAAGCCTGTTGGATCATATTTCACACAAATGAAACATTGATTGACAGCTGTAAAATATGGAGACGTGCTATAGGGTGAGCAGCCCCCCCCCCATCACACAATCCTGTGGGAAACACTGCAGTGTAATGCTTTAGTGCTTTTTTTGTTGTTTTATTTGGTGATAAATTTGAAATAAAATGTCGCAATTATATTTTTAAGTTATTATCAATGCTCTTAGAAATTAGAGAGACCAATGGTTCTTCGAGGTCAGAAAAGTTATTATCATTAAAGATTTTGAGAAAAGCCGCAGCAAAATCTGTCATTTTAGGCTGCAAAAATCTGAAGAGTCCCCTGGAGTCCTGGAGGCACTGATAGATATTTGCATAATGAAAATAAATTCACACTTGCTTCTTTCTATCTCTGCACTTCCGCTCGATCGGTGTTAATTCTGGTGTTTATGAAAGCGTGTTATCCCCGTGAATCGCTCCTGCTTGTGTTATTATAATTTTACGCCGCTCTGAATAAAGCCGTCTGCTAAATCAACACGTGTAAAATGGAATAATTGTTCTCATTTTACTTTCATATTTTGTTTTAGTATATGGTTAGGATCTTAGGATCTGAGCTGTAAATAGTCAAATTAAAATGTTTATTTCACAAAGTTGGATTACTCATGAATCAGTTAACAGAAGCC
>NW_026607194.1:172500-202500 GCF_029890125.1 Rhinichthys klamathensis goyatoka
CATAGAGTGAATCTCAAACTGGACTGTTTTGGCGTTCTCATTTAATTCACGTTTATGAAAAACACCCCTGAAAAACGGTCGGTTCTCCACACAATACCGACTGTGACGCAATAGTCGGGATCATTAATATGTACGCCTCCAAATATTTGCATAATGCCAGCCCTCAATGCCAGGCGGAACTGCCCAGCCGAAGCATGGCAGTTGCTCAGTGTGGATGTACACATGAACACAAAAGTATTTTTTAGCTCCTTTATCTGAGCCTCTGAAGAAACAATGGGTTAATTTTATTTTCTCTGGAAATTTCCAAACATTTCACCGACTGTTTCCTCAACTTGGGCCAATACAGAGCTGGCCTCGGATCGAGCTACCAAGCAACACTTTCTGATGTGTAATTGTTCAAGTTCAGACAGGTAATCTTTCTCTCAAAATCGTTCAATACTGTTTATGCATCAGTAAGTCAAGCCAGTGACTAAAATATCAGCTTCACATCGTTTCTTTTAGTAGGATGAAAATAATCGTATTTAAATTGTGAACAAATTATATACAGAAAGAACAATCTTTCCACACAGCGCGAGTTTATCTGGACACTTGCCAAACTCGTTATGAAATCAATGACGCACGTTACTGCACAACGAAGCTCTTACTGTATTTACATCATCGTGTTTGCATTGGGGAAAGCAGAGAGAGTGCAGAAACTGCTTTGCAATGATAAGATCTTCATTCTCGCGATCAACACTGTCATCTGCTCAATGCTCATCACGGCAACATTTTATGTGATGGGAATAGATCTAAATACTTTAAAAACATCTCACGATTCGTTAATCTCTATAGCTGTTATAGTAAAAACGTATAATAGCAGTAGTAAAAGTATTCGGGAGAGAGTTTCACATGTAATGCGTAGCTATTTCATATGCAAGCATGTCAGCCAATCACAGCAGTGGCTGGCTACACTGAATCCCACAGCAGACACGCCCCTTCAAACAGAGTGTTCAAATCAGAGGCTAAAAGCAGGCTAGGAAAAATGCCATTTATTTCTAAATTATGAATATTTTTTATCTAAAAAACATACTAACATTATAAGGGTAACCCAGGAAACATTATAAAATAATAATAAAAAACATTCAAGGGCACCTTTAATGTAAAAAGAGAAGATTGTTCAAGACATCAGTAACCATATGAATCATGCATACACACACACAACCCTAACTAACCCTTGATTATGGGGACATTTTGGGTTTAACTGGACCTCACTCACACACACTCTCAAACACACACAACCCTAACTAACCCTTGATTATGGGGACATTTTGGGTTTAACTGGACCTCACTCACACACACTCTCAAACAAACACAAACACCTAACTAACCCTGGATTATGAGGACATTTTGGGTTTAACTGGACCTCACTCAAACACACACTCTCAAACACACACAAACACCTAACTAACCCTGGATTATGAGGACATTTTGGGTTTAACTGGACCTCACTCACACACACTCTCAAACACACACAAACACCTAACTAACCCTGGATTATGAGGACATTTTGGGTTTAACTGGACCTCACTCACACACACTCTCAAACACACACAAACACCTAACTAACCCTGGATTATGAGGACATTTTGGGTTTAACTGGACCTCACTCACACACACTCTCAAACACACACAAACACCTAACTAACCCTGGATTATGAGGACATTTTGGGTTTAACTGGACCTCACTCAAACACACACTCTCAAACACACACAAACACCTAACTAACCCTTGATTATGAGGACATTTTGGGTTTAACTGGACCTCACTCACACACACACACACACAACCCTAACTAACCCTTGATTATGGGGACATTTTGGGTTTAACTGGACCTCACTCACACACACTCTCAAACACACACAAACACCTAACTAACCCTTGATTATGAGGACATTTTGGGTTTAACTGGACCTCACTCACACACTCTCAAACACACACAAACACCTAACTAACCCTTGATTATGAGGACATTTTGGGTTTAACTGGACCTCACTCACACACACTCTCAAACACACACAAACACCTAACTAACCCTTGATTATGAGGACATTTTGGGTTTAACTGGACCTCACAAACACACACAAACACCTGACTAACCCTTGATTATGAGGACAAACTGGGTTTAACTGGACCTCACTCACACACTCTCAAACACACACAAACACCTAACTAACCCTTGATTATGAGGACAAACTGGGTTTAAATGGACATCACTATTAACTCCACACATAGCAGGAGTACCTGTATTAGAGTTAACCATACTAAACCAAATCAACTATTCTACATTAAAGAGTGAATTCACAAATTATTCTGCATCTTTTTGCTGCCACTAAACCTGTAAAAGTAATACGCACACCTAAGGAAATAGTGCTACAATGTGCTGTTGCTATATCAACCAACATATACACATGTGGTGCAAAATGAACCTGGTTGGAGAAAATTCAGTGATCAAAGATCAGCAAGTTTTACACTTCATAGAAGACTAGTTAAAGGGCAATTAGATGAAGAAATGCAACTAGACAGCCAATAAAAACTAACAAAATTAAACTGAAAGGGCAATTTTTATTTTGCAAATGGTAAAAAAAGGCTCAACAACTGAGATCTAATAAGGCCATTATTAGAGATGCACAGATTGATCGGCTTGGGACCGGAATTGGCCGATTTTCACGTGATCGGCCGGTCAGTCTGACATATGCCGATTTTATACCGGTCAAACGCACTCGGGCGCCGCATGATTAACATCAGCATCACACGTGCACACGGAACGCACATGTAGAAAACCTCGTGAATTACGTCCGTTTCACACCGCAAGCGTGAGAGGCGTGTATTTTTTTCGGCGTGCATGTTAATCAGTGAATGCATCACACCGGGAGCGGGAGCAGAGCGTCAAGCAGGAGCGTCGAGTGAGCAGCAGTGAAGCGGTTTCGGCACAGAGTCTATTTTTGCTGCGCTGCTCACACTCAATTAAAGTGAAAGCACACTTTTTTTGATGGGCAAAATAAATATGATTTCACACAAAAAGTGCCCAAAATGCACAGAATTTGCATGTCTAGTGTGTTTTAACAAGAACTGGAGTAGGCTATGTCAGAAAAGAAAATGAAGAAGACTCAAAAATATTTATAGAAAATTCACCCATTTAAACTTGTTTTTATTATTCAGTTTGGGTAGAAGTATATGGTGTTTTATAAAAATAAAAAAATAGAAAATAAATATTTGTGTGTGCTGTAAAGTGGTTAGAAAAAATGAAATCGGAATCAGCTAAAATCGGTATCGGCAGGTCAAACTCGGAAAAATCGGAATCGGCCTAGAAAATTGTAATCGGTGCATCTCTAACCATTATGGGACTAAAGTGCATGAGGGAGTGTGCCTCAAAATGACCTCAGCAACACACTGGAAATAAAACCAAATTAAATTGCCTTCCAGTAAATGCATGTATTTGTACATTTCTTTCAAAACAGTGTTTTAATAAAAGTAAATAAAAGGATGTCTTGAACACTCTTCTGGCCCAACAACAGTTTAGAGAACAAAACCCACAGACATTAAAGGTTGTATCAGCGATTTCAGGCCCAAATATAAATGATCACATTCATCTAATTTTTCCTAACGATCCGCTAGCTGCCCGCTCCATAAGCATGCCGTCCAAAAACCGCGTCTCTGTAGGCAGCCTAGGCTCTGAGATCTGCACACAAAAACAATGGGTTTCACCAACCACTCAAAACCAAAATAAACAGTGTTCCAACCAATCACCGCAAAATCTCAAACCACAACACCCCCACCTTTTGTGTGCAGATCTCAGAGCCTAGGCTGCCTACAGAGACACGGTTTTTGGACGGCATGCTTATGGAGCGGGCAGCTAGCGGATCGTTAGGAAAAATTAGATGAATGTGATCATTTATATTTGGGCCTGAAATCGCTGATACAACCTTTAATGGAAGGCGACACTGATCTCTCGAAGAACTCTAAGAAGATTTCTTTTTCAACATCAAACCTCGGTTCCTCACGAAATCCCTTATATTTTGGGCCGTTCTTTCTCTCAGAACAGGGTCCTCTGCAGTCTTGCACTGCTCACACTCTGCCTTTGTTGCAAGGTGTCCCTTTGAAATATGGACTCTGAAATGTTTCATGACAGCATTCACTTCATTTGGGCTCCATGGCCTTTTCGCAATTCTCCTCAATTTGGTCCCTGTAAAACAAACAAACAAACAAACATATACATACAGATATGTATACCTATACACCTATATGTATATACATGGAATAACTTTAATATAACCAAATGTTTAAATACCTCTGGAGTTCTCAGTTTCATCCTGATTCATTTGGCTTTTTCCTGAGGGGTAAAAAGCAAGAATTAAAATGTATTCCAGCCCTACGATCCAAACAGTTTCGGACCATGTGAAATATCAGCAGATAAGCACACAGGGAAAACTAGTCTCTGGTCCTGTGTAACATGAAAAGGACCACTTTACACTGAATTACTGTGGAAGATAAAAAATAAAATCAACATGTATCCTTTTTCTCAAATAAATATCTAAAATATATGCGCACACACATACCTGTGGAGCTGTCAGCCTCACCCAGGCCCATTTTTGTTTTTTTCTAAGGGAAAAAAAGCAACACACTATTCATCTTCTCTACACAGCAAACAGGTATATATAATATATATATAATTATTATTATTATTATTATTATGTAAATATGAGGGCTCTGAACCAGTTCAAAGAATGAAAACAAAAACTGGGGAAAAACCAGAAACGATTACTTGAAATGACCATTAACTGGTTAATAATGGTGTTTTTTTTCTTCTTTTTTCTGTTTAAAGGGTAATTCCACCGGTTGAGACATGAATATGTATTGAAAGTGGGTCATATATGTAGTAGAATAGTAGCATACATTTCTAATTTGGGTCCTTCTTGGCCGATAAAAGGCAGAAAATGACTTTTTAGTGCTTGTGGATTGTAGACAACAATCCCCATAGTGCATTGCAATGCTCAGCTCCGCAGGCCACTCCCACTACCTACTGCCTGGAAATCATTTCACACAATTTCTAGTGAAGAGTTACTTTGTGAACTAATTATTTGCTTTATCATGCTCGTTAGCTGAGATAGCTTATACCTGCGTGCATGAAGTTGTCTGGACTTGTGTTCTTCCACAGCTTTCTCAGTCATTTTTACCGTCCGTTTTTCACTATCTTGTTCATCCATAACGAGCGAATGTTTACACACTTTATTAGTGCAAATATCAAAACCGTAGGGTGAGCTTAACACACACACACTGCGTTCCACTTTTATTTATTTATTTCTCACACAGCGGCGCGCGCCATAGTCCTCTAGGTTTCGATTAACGATCCACAGCACAGCAAGGAAAGCTACGACTTAGTTTCACCGTGAAAGTTTCCTCCTTCCGGCTTTTATCTCGATATCGTACAGTAGAAATTGGCACCGCTGGAATGAAAAAGTTTCTGCCGGTGAAATCAAACGCACGGCACTGATCAGTGATGTGTCTGTTAGCGCATTAGGTCCAACCCCCTATGGGCGGGTTTGAAAGGGTGGGAACTAGAGCTTGTAGTCTTTACAGAAATCCCCCCCTCTTACACTTCCTCCTACAATGACGTAAAATGACGATTTTAGGAGGAAGTGAAAAGGGTAAATAGCGGATTTCTCTCGTCTCAGGGGAAAATGAGAGAGTGTTGCACGACCATTCAATAGTATGACTGGGTTTCTAACAATGATGCAGATACTGACATTTGCATGTAAGGCCAAGCCATTTTCGACTTGACACAGGTCCACTGCAATCTTCACAAGAATCCAAACTGGAGATAACAGCACTGTGAACTTCATGGTGGCACTATAACAAAAATTATTTATTAAATCAACATATATTGAACATAGCACAACTTTCATTCCAGAGTGTGGTGTGAATGGGCCTTAAC
The DNA here is from genome assembly GCF_029890125.1 of Rhinichthys klamathensis goyatoka. NCBI lineage: Eukaryota > Metazoa > Chordata > Actinopteri > Cypriniformes > Leuciscidae > Rhinichthys > Rhinichthys klamathensis. The sequence goes on from NW_026607194.1 coordinate 178,473, forward strand.
AGTTTACGTCTCTGTGACTGAAAGTCACAAAGCATATCCAGATTGAAAAGTGTGCATATTGGGTCTACAGCTTACCCACAATAAAGAAGCAGCCGACACATACCCAAAGCAACATCTTTTCCACAAACCCTAACCCTGACATGATGGTCCTCGTAGTGGAGAACTGTCCTTATATTTCAGGTCAGTGTCATGCCCATCCCCCAACGCACGAGTTATGAAAATGAATGAACCGATTCCATTTTACACAAAGGAACAAATATTATCCAACAGATTGACTTAATTTATATCAATCTGTATAATAATTCCAATCGTAATTTCAAAAGCAGTTATGTTAAAAAAAATAGAAAAAAAAACTTCATGGGGTTCCATATAGGCTACAGAAAGAGTTTTTAAAAACATGGTTGTGTAACAAGGTGCGATTTGCTGGTGGGGGATTTCCCCCCTCCACAGTAATCAATGCTATAGCCTAATTTACCAATAGACCATATCACATATATTGTATATTTTTAAAAATATGCAACACGCACGTTTAAACAACAAACGATACAATCTGAACCGGCGCTTCTGCTCCTGTATTGAGAGATAACATGCAGCGCGTTTCAGCTACGATCCTGGTTCCAGTGGCCTTAATACATTCACGGCTTTTCAGAATGTCACAAAGCGTTTTGAGATGTTTTTGAACGAAATATTGATTGTTTATAATTAAGTGTTTTGGCACACCGAGTGGCGCTACGCATTGTTCTAAAATTGGGTTTTATTCTGGCATGTTGAACTAGAGTTCGACAAACGCGGCGGCACTTTCACTTGAATTAATTTTTTTCTCATTACAGCTAAAAGAACTTAAAAGGCTAGCCTACTCCGTAATTTTTGGTCATACAGATAAGATATCATCTTTTTTTAAACTGTAAAAGGTCTATAATATGCTAACGATAAAACGTTTTCTCGCTCATGTGAACGAACACACTGGAGAAACAAACGTTTGGTCATTTCACAAAGAGTAAAATCATGGCCGAGTGGAAGAACTTACGGTTCGATCATTTAGATGACACGGGTTCAAATCCCGAACAAACTTGGTACTTTTGTAAATTTTATATTAGCCTATTAATGCATTTTATATCCGATTATTAATGCAGAGAGATTTGTCTATTCTAAAACTCTGTTACACCATATAGTTTTTGCTTATATTTATAAAATAAAATTGCCAAGCATTTCCATTTTACACTGGAACAAATAGTATCCAACAGAATGACTTTACATCTGTATAATAATACCAATCGTAATTTATAAATAGCTATAGCCTATATAAATTTTTGGGATTCCCTATAGGTTATAGGCTACTTCACCAATATACCATATACAATATATAAAATAGAGATATGCAACAGGCACGTTTAAACGACAAACAATAAAATCAAAACCAGCGTTTCAGTTGTTCATTAGTTCCAGTGGCCTTAATGTAGGCCCTATGCACGGCTTTTCCAAAAGGTCACAAAGCGTTTTGAGATTATTTTGAATGAAATATTGAAGTTTATAATTAAGTGTTTTGGCACACCACGCCGAGTGGCGCTATTGTTCTAAAGTCGGGTTTTATTCTGGCATGATGAATTAGAGTTCGACAAACGCGGCGGCGCGTTCATTTGGATTTATTTTTCTCATAACAGCTAAAATAGCTTAATAGGCTACTCCGTATTTTTTGCCTACATCGTTCAAAACTGTAAACTTCTATTCATATTAGGCTAACAACATTTTAGCTGTCGTCTCGTCTCTGTCTCCGGGAACTGCGCGTCACAAAAATGAACCGAAAACCACTTGCCTCAGCTCAGTCACGATAAGAAATCGGCTATGTCTAAAGCCTTTAATTGTCTAAATATTTAATAAATGTTATCTGATTATGTAATCCATCTGAAACTGAGAGGTACAGATGATCTACTCAAACATGTTTAGCTATGATGTGAGCGCTTCCCAACGAGGAAAGGACAAGGGGGAAAATCTCGCTCTAATTAAATGTAGGCTAAATCGCCCTGAATTAAAATGTAAAAGCAGATCAAATAATTTTTGTCGAAATGTTGCTATATTGTTTCATTTAAGTTCATAATTATTCTATAAATGTTATTTAGTTTAACAGCAGCACAACGAAGCACTGTGGTTTGAGGTTTATTTGAATAAAAAAGAACAACTTATTGAAATTGAATGAATTATTGAAATGAAATATTTAGTAATTATGTTTCATGACAGAAATATCACTACATGTAGCTTACATTATTTAATTCCTTCATTATCAACACTTTAATAGTCTAATGCTAGAATAGCGGTTTAAGTGTGAATTGCGACTTCTTTTTGTTGTAAGTCAGTCTCAGAGAGCCTGTGGGGGGGTTGGAGGGACAGTGGCTTTATCGGCACAATAGGTGTTAATGTTCCTCTTTCATATGGAGATGTCGGATAGCCAGCCCAATGAGCAGGCAAAGGCTAAATTCTTATAAATCTCTCGGTGTGTCCAAATGTAGGCCCTATATCTTATTAAATTATAAATATTGTAGTTTATTTTTTGTATTTAAAGTTTTCACACAAAATTTCAATTAAAGTGTTCAATCCAGTTGTTTCAACTGGTTTTGTAGAGTTTTAGAGTTTTAGAATGTTTGAGCACTGTGTATGATTGTCAACAATCTGGCATTATCTAAACATTAATTGTTGACTAAACACATTCATGCCACAGCAGATACAGAGCTCTTTAATTCGCGATCAACCTCGTTTTATTGTAAGGTGAATTCAACAAGGCATGCTTTGTCTTTGAAGCAACAAAGGCTAAATAATTTGTTACAGTTTTTTTTTTTGGAGGGAGGGAGGGAGACAAAATAAACTTGCTAAAAAGAGATCCAGCGCGAGAGACAGGCAAAGAAAAACGCATGTTCTTAATTTATGTGGCTTTGGACTATTTTCGTTTTGTACTGTTTTAATTGTTTAATTTAGCTGAAATTCCTTTGACAATACAAATTTAAAATGTTGCAAGAATAAGATTCTGTGTTTCTTACATTCTTCAAAATTTGCGATGGGTTTCAAACTTAATTAATTGTAGTGTTCTTTTACATTTTCATTTGTTTTTATATTGAAAGTAATACTATTTAGTTAGTCTGTCAAGTCAACAAAATCAGTCTTTTCTGATTTGTTCAATGTATGGATCTGTTTTGAAAAATTTCTCCCGTTGCTATGGCCAGGTATCACTGTCAGTCAACTCAATTTCGTGAATGATTCACAAAACAATAATTTAGCAGATTAAAGACGAGCTTCATTATTTTCATTTTCTGACGCGATCAGCTTTCTTTTTTTATTTATTTTCATTTCCCTCATCAGCTTTGTCGTGCAGCGGACATGGAATGTAGCAAATTTACGTTAATGTGGCATTGATAATTAAACAAAACGCTTGACATTAAATAAATAAACAGTTAATGAACTCGCTAATAAACAGTTACCTATTTAGGCATCAAGAACGGTAAAACATAAAGTCGGCCAACATTGAGATGAGTTGGCTACATTGAGATTCGATCTCGGATCGCTTGAAGCTCCGTGAGGCTCATGTTGTTGCGTTAACCACTGAGCTACCGTCTGAACGCTATTAAATTACGTCTTATGCTCTTCCAGACCCTCATTGATAGCCTAATATATTTCTGTTGCAATGTTTTATTTCTGTTATAATGTTTTCACTATTTATTCAATTTAATTTCAGTATTGCGATTATGAATTCGTTTAACTACAATGTTTCACTTGAATTCATCTGTTACCAGCTTTCAATCGCTCTGAATGAGTCGCGGCGCGGCGGTAGATTACGCAATAGAGAGAATAAACTGACACCTTGATTGTAGCGCCTCTTAGCGGTAAAAGGCAGCAAATACACATCCGAATTTTACCGCCGCGGGGGCGGCGGCGGTAAAAGTATTATTCTTGAGTACCAACTGTACCCAAAGCAACATCTTTTCCACAAACCCTAACCCTGACATGATGGTCCTCGTAGTGGAGAACTGTCCTTATATTTCAGGTCAGTGTCATGCCCATCCCCCAACGCACGAGTTATGAAAATGTATGAACCGAGCAATGTACATTTTACTCGAATTTGAGACGTCACAACAGCGTCTTTAAGACGACAGTCCACGTCAACCAGTCTAGCATGATGCCCAACCATCCTACACTTAACATTGCCTGTGTCAAAGAGAAGAAAACAATGAAGGAACATGCGCTCACTTACTTTCTGTTTCACTGATGAGGATGGATTCACACTGCATTCAGTCACAGCCACTGATGTCTCGTCACACAATTCCTGTAATTATGAGAAAGACAGGTACAACACTGAGGCAAGGATGCTTGCCAATCGGTCACCGCAACTAATTCTAGTATCAACCAAAGACTAAATATCTAGTGTCCCTTTCATGGCTCCGTCATGCACAAAGCAGACGTGCAGAATTTTTTTTAATAATCTGCATCATATAAAAAACTAACATTCATGAAATACAGAACATGGTTGACTTTCAGTGATAAAGTCTTTAAGAGACTCACCCTTAAACGCCAAGGCCAAGAGGAATCCCCATAGTTGTATGTGACCTCCTCATCTGGAAAGATATGTCTTATACTAAACAGACACAGGTGTGGCCTTCCGTCAACAATGATTGTCTTGACTTTGCAATTTGGATTTTTGTCATCATCATTCCTCCACCGTCCTCTTTTGTTGCATCTATGCTGTGATAAAAATAGTGCAGTAAGAAACTTAAAACATAGACACACACTGAAACATACGGTTCTAACTGAACATTTGGGTTAGGCTAACCTTGGCCTATTTAACCTATATTCAAATACACATTGTGAAAGTTAACTTGACTTCCTAAGAATTTAATAGGTCAGATGATCCACTTAAGGTAAAAAAAATAATACCCCAGTTGAACAATAACCATGTTATTGATTATCACTAACTAATAAGTTCCTAATGTTATGAGAACCCTAGCAAATCTGCTATTGTAATAGTGCGGCACGATTAATCTTATCGCAATCGTAATCGCGATGTCAAGCCTGTGCGATTATATGGCGCAAAATGCTGCGATTTTATGTAAAATAAACAATGGGCTGTTAACGCAATTAACGCAGCATCTGTTATTATTTGTCATCCTTTGGCTAGTGTTACATGATAATGCTCTCATGCGATTGCTTAAAACCATTCATGCGAGACAAGTCAAAAGAGAGCGCGCTGAATGTCCGACTGTGACTCACAGAAAGACACGCGCCAGAATACAGTTCTCTTTCGCTCTTGAACGAACAACAACACACACAATTATGCCAAAATGTCGTTTGTCGAGTATCTTCATAACATAAGAGCAGTCTTATGATGGACGTATAGAGTTGTGAGAGGATGAGGCGCATGTGAGATCCGTGTCTCTGTCAGCAGCGGCTGCTCTTAAAGGGCCGGCAGCCAAAGCTTTCTGTCAGTAAAGTTAATCAAAGAACAAAGGGGACAGAGAAAATTACTCACTGCTCTTGACTAAAGAACTTATGTAGCTTTAATAAGGATTAGTCTATTTATTATTTATGCAGCGCAGAGTCGCAGACTGTTTGATAACTTTATTAAATTTCTGCATACCTGTTAGACAGGAAGGGCACAGGTAAATATGACATGTCATTTATAATGGGTTTATGTGAGGATTATTTGAAGGTCACTTAAATTAAAAGCTGTTATATTTTTTGACGTCTAATAAATGTTTTTTAAAAGATTATAGCTTTCAATTGTAATGATGGAATCACTGTAATGTTGGATGGCTATAATTAATGTTTTAAATGGGGGTGGATTAATTTTTATCCAGACATCAATGGCTTAGATGTTATCAATCATTTAGTTGTTGTTGCTAGTTTGAGTTGAGAAATACACATTTCAGAATTATCACTAATCTGTGTGTGCATTTTGCTTTAGAACCAAGCAAGTTGACTCATGAAACCATTTGTTTATTATATCGCAATCGCATATTCCAATTGCAATATTGACCTCAATAATCACAATGACATTTTCCCCAAATCGTGCAGCCCTATATTGTAATAATAATAGTAATAATAATAAATCATAATTATAACTGTTTTTATTAGAATGACATGCAACTAGTTTGCTCTGAATATGAACCAAAAATAAATAAACCAAAAAAGAAACAGCCAGCTTACCAATAACGTGTTCCATTCCATGTGAAGTCAAACAAGTAGTTGCCTTGAACATCTTTAACATGTTTACTTTGAGAGAGAATCCCACGGTATTCAACAACAAAGGTGGATGGTTCAATGTGCTCAAGTGCAAACACACCTCTCCCTGAAAGGGCAAAATAATATATAATAATACAAATAAAACATGAATCCAAGTGCACCTATATGTTACACAGCTAACCAACCTATCCTTTTAAAGAGTTAAATCCTGTAAAACTGTGTAATGTAATATGAGGTGCAGGAAATAAAAAAAATAATCAAGCATTGGTTTTCACTGCGATATAGCCTACTAGTTGATTTTGGTTACACTATTCTCTGTATACATAGTTTTATGTATTTATTTTAAAATAATAATTATAAAAAAATTGTTTAAAGTTTTTTTTTTCATCTCTTAACCTTTATGAAAATGAGCGGCTTACCCAAGGGTAAAATGTGTGAATGTGAAAGATCATGTCCAGACTGCCAGCAATAGGCCTACTTTTCATTCTTACAAGTGCATGCCTACTTTATGATTTGATTTGCCTGCAGTCTGAACATAGTCAAATTGCCTTGTGGTGTTTGTCGTCCCTCAATGAAGGCTTTGTCTTTGCCCGACAATATGTGTTCTTTTGCATCCTGCTCAGGTTTTATTCTCTTCTTTCTTAACATGTTGACTGAAAACATTCCAGACAACATAATTAGTATGTATTTATAAATATATAAATATATATAAATATATATATATATATATATATATATATATATATATATATATATATATATATATATAGATAGATAGATAGATAGATAGATAGATAGATAGATAGATATGCTTTATATACAGTACATTATTGTCAGACTGTAGACTATATCAATAAATACAACATTTTACACAGAAATAGTTGATCAGTGAGGTTTTGAGGCTTGTTACTTTTGATAAGAAACAGTCTCCGATTTCAAATTCAGTCCATTTTAATACCATTTTATCACTCTTTAATGTGGCGCCTCAGATCAAATGAAGCTAAACTCGTTACTTAGAAAAATTAACTAGAGAGAGAAAGTTTTAGAAAATGTTACATGTATTACACCTGATTTACATTAAAATAATAAATGTAAAATCGAATTGGAAATAGAATCGAAAGCACGTGAATTAAAATTGAATGGAATCATAAAATGTCTGCTAATATCCAGCCCTAAAATGAATCAACCAGATAATTTTGGCAAGTCATTCTAATGACAGTAACGTTACATTAATGAAAGTATACTTTTACATTAGTCTCGTTTCTGTTTATTTAATATATTTCTGTATCTTACTGTATTAAACTGTAAATTCATCCACTCAACTTTACCAGTCATCATGATGACAACATAGATTTGATTTATTTCAAAATGTAAATTAATTCTCTCAAGCATCCATGGAGATGTATCTTTCATCAACTAATACTAATACTAGTATCCAACTGCTTATGGATTTATATTAGCTACGTTTAGTGGCCACGTTTAAAGTAATGTAACTAACGTTATTAAAAACTGTCTGACTCATGACACTTAACTCCATAAAGGTAGAATATATAAATAAACGCACTTACCTTCCTCGTGATAAAGTGAAAATCTCCCACTATAGCTCGTCAACTTCGCTCGAATTCTGCTAATTAATCTTTCATGATGATGATTAATCTTCTGATTAATCACACGGTCACACCACACGTCTGCGATAGAAGATCAGAGGCGCAGGCGCGCTGACTTTGACGGATGTGAAATGCAGCCAATCACTGACGAGGATTCCAGCAGCCAATCACTGACGAGGATTCCAGCGTTCCACCAATGAATCGCGCTTGGGCGTGGTCTGGGTGTATGAAATGTGTATGATACTGCAGTAGCGTCGAATTTCACATAGAGGGAGATTATACACTCTGAGCATACTCTGGCACACACTGAAAAACGGGTACAACGGATTTATAAGGACATATTGAGAAAAAGCGGGAGGTGGTTAGGCGCAGCCTGATAAGCCTTTCTACACTGCTCGACTTATGAGGACACTAGTGCTGTCCTCGTAGTTACGGTATGTCCTCATAGAGTCGGTATGTATCCATGGTTTTTGTCCTCATAATCCGGTCGCACCAACGCACACACACACATGCTCACACACACACACACACACACACACACACACACACACACACACACACACACACACACACACACACACACACACACTCTTCCCTCTGCTATTGTCATGAATATTAAGTTATCATTTCAGTGCACATCACTTCCTGTTTCTGACATTGGATCACTGTATCGGGTTCAGTTCGCCTCATGTTATGTGTGTTGTATGTGTGTGTGTGTGTTGTGCAGGAGAGAGATCGCTACTCGTACAAGATCCACCTTCCGGAGACGGTGGAGCAGCTGAGGAAGTTCAACGCTCGGAGGAAACTCAAGGTATTCACTGTCATCACGCAGACGTTCCTCAACACGTGCCCAGCCCTCACACACACTCAGTGTCAGATATCACACACTCAGGGTCAGATATCACACACACTCACACACACTACTAATTATCCTGAAATTGAGCCGCGTCTCATTCAACTCCTCTTTAATTCTGTAGTATAATTCTTTATACAAAACATGTTCAAACTACGTAATTAAAAATTACTGGATGACAAAGTTGTTTCGGTGTTCATCACACACCTTCTTCAGTTGTAAACACACAGGAAGTAACACGCAAATATACATGTCACATGATCCGCACACTTGCAGAAGTCACATGACTACCCGTCTGTCCATATAATGTGCTTGCCAGAGCTGACGGATCTGACAGTTATGAATCTACAGCTTCACAGTAATAAACAGGAGAACGACTGAACCAATGATGCGAGCTTCGTCAGATATGAGACGGCTCCTGATCTGAAGACAGTGATTATTCAGATGAGTTATGATTTCGTCTGATAGTGTCGGATCAGTCATATTATTGAATATTAAGAGTCTTTTAAACCCCAGATTAATTTAAACTAAACCCAGTTTATGGGTTATATTACTATATTTTTAAAATGTTATTTTATAGTTCAAAACGGCCAGTCTTATGTTTTTCCTGTTCATGCAAATGTTCATATTTGATCTTCAAATATCATGTAACATTACTTTATGAAGTGTCTAAAGTTCTCTCTGAATGTTCTAAAACTAAACGTTTCATATAAATAATTCCATGAACGATCCATAAATAAATTTTTTGGTGGTAATGTTTTGAGAACATTATTAAAGCCCAGATGACTGAGTGAATGTTTTAATAAGTGTGTTATGAAGCGTGTCTTATGAAGCGTGTTATGAGTTATGAAGTGTGTGTTATGAAGTGTGTTGTGTTATGAAGTGTGTTGTGTTATGAAGTGTGTGTTATGAAGTGTGTGTTATGAAGTGTGTGTTATGTGTTATGAAGCGTGTGTTATGAAGCGTGTGTTATGAAGCGGCGTGTGTTGTTAAGTTGTTAAGTGTGTGTTGTTAAGTGTGTGTTGTTAAGTGTGTGTTGTTAAGTGTGTGTTGTTAAGTGTACTGTTAAGTGTGTTGTTAAGTGTGTTGTTAAGTGTGTTGTTAAGTGTGTTTTTAAGTGTGTGTTTTTAAGTGTGTGTTGTTAAGTGTGTTATTATGTAGTGTGTGTTATGTAGTGTGTGTTATGTAGTGTGTGTGTTAGGTAGTGTGTGTGTTAGGTAGTGTGTGTTATGTAGTGAACTCTTCCACACTCCTGGTGGTTTCAGGTTAGCGTGAGTAAAGTTCTCATTGACACACTCGCACTCCCACATGAAAGCACAGGATGTTGTTCTAATACTTCAAATTTTTAGTCAGCTCTGATTAAAAAGAATGCGTGCGTGTGTGTGTGTGTGTGTGTAAAGGTGACAACGAGTGGTTTGCAAGATCTCTGGAAGGCAAATGTCAAATGTCTGCGGTTCAGAAGAATGATTTGATAAAAAATAATCTGCATAATGAATGAAATAAAGAGATTGTGTGTGTGTGTGTGTGTGTGTGTGTGTGTGTGTGTGTGTGTGTGTGTGTGTGATTGACAGGGTGCCGTCCTCGCTGCCGTCTCAAGTCACAAGTTCAACTCGTTCTACGGTGACCCTCCGGAAGACCTGCATGACTTCTCGGAGGACCCCACGTCCTCAGGTACGTCCCCCGTGACAGCGCTCGCTGCAGTCATCTCTGGATCTGCGTCTGGGTTAGTCAGAGCGAGAGTCTGCTGGTGTCAGGTGACCTCTAGAGGAGCGGCTCTCCGTCGAGAGCGAGAGTCTGCTGGTGTCAGGTGACCTCTAGAGGAGCGGCTCTCCGTCGAGAGCGAGAGTCTGCTGGTGTCAGGTGACCTCTAGAGGAGCGGCTCTCCGTCGAGAGCGAGAGTCTGCTGGTGTCAGGTGACCTCTAGAGGAGCGGCTCTCCGTCGAGAGCGAGAGTCTGCTGGTGTCAGGTGACCTCTAGAGGAGGGGCTCTCCGTCGAGAGTGAGAGTCTGCTGGTGTCAGGTGACCTCTAGAGGAGGGGCTCTCCGTCGAGAGCGAGAGTCTGCTGGTGTCAGGTGACCTCTAGAGGAGCGGCTCTCCGTCGAGAGCGAGAGTCTGCTGGTGTCAGGTGACCTCTAGAGGAGGGGCTCTCCGTCGAGAGCGAGAGTCTGCTGGTGTCAGGTGACCTCTAGAGAAGGGGCTCTCCGTCGAGAGCGAGAGTCTGCTGGTGTCAGGTGACCTCTAGAGGAGGGGCTCTCCGTCGAGAGTGAGAGTCTGCTGGTGTCAGGTGACCTCTAGAGGAGGGGCTCTCCGTCGAGAGCGAGAGTCTGCTGGTGTCAGGTGACCTCTAAAGGAGGGGCTCTCCGTCGAGAGCGAGAGTCTGCTGGTGTCAGGTGACCTCTAGAGGAGCGGCTCTCCGTCGAGAGCGAGAGTCTGCTGGTGTCAGGTGACCTCTAGAGGAGGGGCTCTCCGTCGAGAGCGAGAGTCTGCTGGTGTCAGGTGACCTCTAGAGAAGGGGCTCTCCGTCGAGAGTGAGAGTCTGCTGGTGTCAGGTGACCTCTAGAGGAGCGGCTCTCCGTCGAGAGCGAGAGTCTGCTGGTGTCAGGTGACCTCTAGAGAAGGGGCTCTCCGTCGAGAGTGAGAGTCTGCTGGTGTCAGGTGACCTCTAGAGAAGCGGCTCTCCGTCGAGAGCGAGAGTCTGCTGGTGTCAGGTGACCTCTAGAGAAGGGGCTCTCCGTCGAGAGCGAGAGTCTGCTGGTGTCAGGTGACCTCTAGAGGAGGGGCTCTCCGTCGAGAGCGAGAGTCTGCTGGTGTCAGGTGACCTCTAGAGGAGGGGCTCTCCGTCGAGAGCGAGAGTCTGCTGGTGTCAGGTGACCTCTAGAGAAGGGGCTCTCCGTCGAGAGTGAGAGTCTGCTGGTGTCAGGTGACCTCTAGAGGAGGGGCTCTCCGTCGAGAGCGAGAGTCTGCTGGTGTCAGGTGACCTCTAGAGGAGGGGCTCTCCGTCGAGAGCGAGAGTCTGCTGGTGTCAGGTGACCTCTAGAGGAGGGGCTCTCCGTCGAGAGCGAGAGTCTGCTGGTGTCAGGTGACCTCTAGAGGAGGGGCTCTCCGTCGAGAGCGAGAGTCTGCTGGTGTCAGGTGACCTCTAGAGGAGGGGCTCTCCGTCGAGAGCGAGAGTCTGCTGGTGTCAGGTGACCTCTAGAGGAGCGGCTCTCCGTCGAGAGCGAGAGTCTGCTGGTGTCAGGTGACCTCTAGAGGAGGGGCTCTCCGTCGAGAGCGAGAGTCTGCTGGTGTCAGGTGACCTCTAGAGAAGGGGCTCTCCCTCGAGAGCGAGAGTCTGCTGGTGTCAGGTGACCTCTAGAGGAGGGGCTCTCCGTCGAGAGCGAGAGTCTGCTGGTGTCAGGTGACCTCTAGAGGAGGGGCTCTCCGTCGAGAGCGAGCGTCTGCTGGTGTCAGGTGACCTCTAGAGGAGCGGCTCTCCGTCGAGAGCGAGAGTCTGCTGGTGTCAGGTGACCTCTAGAGGAGGGGCTCTCCGTCGAGAGCGAGAGTCTGCTGGTGTCAGGTGACCTCTAGAGAAGGGGCTCTCCCTCGAGAGCAAGAGTCTGCTGGTGTCAGGTGACCTCTAGAGGAGGGGCTCTCCGTCGAGAGCGAGAGTCTGCTGGTGTCAGGTGACCTCTAGAGGAGGGGCTCTCCGTCGAGAGCGAGCGTCTGCTGGTGTCAGGTGACCTCTAGAGGAGCGGCTCTCCGTCGAGAGCGAGAGTCTGCTGGTGTCAGGTGACCTCTAGAGGAGGGGCTCTCCGTCGAGAGCGAGAGTCTGCTGGTGTCAGGTGACCTCTAGAGGAGCGGCTCTCCGTCGAGAGTGAGAGTCTGCTGGTGTCAGGTGACCTCTAGAGGAGCGGCTCTCCGTCGAGAGCGAGAGTCTGCTGGTGTCAGGTGACCTCTAGAGGAGGGGCTCTCCGTCGAGAGCGAGAGTCTGCTGGTGTCAGGTGACCTCTAGAGGAGCGGCTCTCCGTCGAGAGCGAGAGTCTGCTGGTGTCAGGTGACCTCTAGAGGAGCGGCTCTCCGTCGAGAGCGAGAGTCTGCTGGTGTCAGGTGACCTCTAGAGGAGGGGCTCTCCGTCGAGAGCGAGAGTCTGCTGGTGTCAGGTGACCTCTAGAGGAGGGGCTCTCCGTCGAGAGCGAGCGTCTGCTGGTGTCAGGTGACCTCTAGAGGAGCGGCTCTCCGTCGAGAGCGAGAGTCTGCTGGTGTCAGGTGACCTCTAGAGGAGGGGCTCTCCGTCGAGAGCGAGAGTCTGCTGGTGTCAGGTGACCTCTAGAGGAGCGGCTCTCCGTCGAGAGTGAGAGTCTGCTGGTGTCAGGTGACCTCTAGAGGAGCGGCTCTCCGTCGAGAGCGAGAGTCTGCTGGTGTCAGGTGACCTCTAGAGGAGGGGCTCTCCGTCGAGAGCGAGCGTCTGCTGGTGTCAGGTGACCTCTAGAGGAGCGGCTCTCCGTCGAGAGCGAGAGTCTGCTGGTGTCAGGTGACCTCTAGAGGAGGGGCTCTCCGTCGAGAGCGAGAGTCTGCTGGTGTCAGGTGACCTCTAGAGGAGCGGCTCTCCGTCGAGAGCGAGAGTCTGCTGGTGTCAGGTGACCTCTAGAGGAGGGGCTCTCCGTCGAGAGCGAGAGTCTGCTGGTGTCAGGTGACCTCTAGAGGAGCGGCTCTCCGTCGAGAGCGAGAGTCTGCTGGTGTCAGGTGACCTCTAGAGGAGCGGCTCTCCGTCGAGAGCGAGAGTCTGCTGGTGTCAGGTGACCTCTAGAGGAGGGGCTCTCCGTCGAGAGCGAGAGTCTGCTGGTGTCAGGTGACCTCTAGAGGAGCGGCTCTCCGTCGAGAGGGAGAGTCTGCTGGTGTCAGGTGACCTCTAGAGGAGGGGCTCTCCGTCGAGAGCGAGAGTCTGCTGGTGTCAGGTGACCTCTAGAGGAGCGGCTCTCCTTCTCGCAGGGAAACCGACTCAGAATCCCGCTTATTTTAACATGAACTGAGAGTGAAAAAAATGATTTCCACAGCATTTATTAATTTCAGTTAATGTTATTTTCAACATTTACTAATACATTTTTTAAATCAAAAGTTGTATTTTTTAATAGAGCTGCGCTGGTTCCTACACAGTTTGGAAAAGTATGGAAAAAAGAGAGCAGAGTATGGAAAAATATTAGCATTTCCAGACTATTGGCCCTGTTTAGTTTTCTATAATACAAAAAATTAAGAATTTAATGAAAATAAATGTATCATACAAAAAGAGTGTTTTCATTGCAGCTGTTTAGCGATTGTCAAAAACGACTGAATAAATTTAAGGTGCACTTTTTCATTATGCAAAAATGCAGGTTATAAGTGTTTTGGGTTTCTTCTCATGATATTCTTAGCATTCTTACAGAGCCACTAAAAGGATCTTTGCAAAATAAAAAATATGCAGACTTTCGTGTGCGCATGTGAAACCATTAAACTTAGCATAGGCAATGCACACTGAGCCACCTATTGCACCATCAGCCCGTTTCACTGTGTGGTTTCTTGGCCGCCATGGAGTATGTGTTGAAGCAGACCTAAGGCCTTGAAATAGGATACATTTTGACCACTTTTTTTTTTTTAAGCACCAGTGTTTTTATAGACCCTTGAACTTGGCAAATAGGACAATGCACACAGCCATATTGTGCCATCAGCCCATTTCCTGTCATGGTTTCTCTGCCGCCACAAAGGATGCATTAAATTGGTCATTAGGCCTTGATATTAGAGGCACTACCCCAAGGAAAGACAAATTTGGAGCAAATAGGCCTATATTTCTATTAATTCATGTGCACATTTGTTCTTTTTCTTCATAGATTAGGTTATAGTATATAAAACTAAAAATTGTAATGCGTAATTGTAAATTGTAAGCATGCAAAAAAAAATCCTGTGCTCATGTGAATAGTTTCTCGAGGGCACGATAAAGTTTCTCGAGTGCATGCACAAGTCTGTATATATACACTACTGTGCAAAAGTCTGTATATATACACTACTGTGCAAAAGTCTTTGGCACTTTAGTATTTTCTAACCCCTAAAAAATAGTTTTAAGCCAGTTATTTATATATTTTGCCGTAGTGTGTCAGCTTACATTTCCAAACATTGATTTTGCCATTAATGGTAATAATCCAGTGAGATTTTTTTGTTAGCACAAGGAGTGACGAGCCGGTATGATCTGATCTGATCTCTCCATCATCGAGCCTGTCTGTGATTACATGAAGAAACAGAATAAACTGAGACGGACTAAATCCAGAAGAACTGCAGCAATGTCTCCAAGATTCCTGCAAAGCTACAGTCCTGCGGGACGCTTTAGGCACTGTAGAGTGAGGATGCTTTCCAAAATAATGTCATAAATAGATTATTTATCAATTAGCTTCTATAAACTGAATCAAATCCATATTTGGTGTGACCACGCTTTCGTTTAAACAGCTGTTGTCCAGGTACACTTGCTCATAGCTTTCAGGAAGATTTCTTCAAGAGTCTTGGAGACGTTGCCGCAGTTCGTCTGGATTTAGTAGTTTCTTCTGTTTCTTCATGTAATCCCAGATGGACTCGATGATGGGGAGATCAGATCTCCGTGTGGAGAACACTGGCTGTTGTCAGACTCCTTATGCATATAAAAATCTCACTGGATTATTACAATGGCAAAATAAATGTTTGGAAATGTAAACGGATATTTCCTACTGACAGCGACAGATATAAATAACTGTCTTAAAGCCATTTTTGGGGGTGAAAATACTAATTTTGCTTTGGAGATCTTTCATTTTCTCATAATATACATTGTACATCACCACATTTTTCAATGATTCTCAAACGAATTGTCCGATGATTCAGTCTCTTTCCAAATCCCTCCTATTACGCTGCCTGCTCTGCTCTGATTGGCCGGACGGCCCAGTCTGGTGTGATTGGTCGACCGCTTACAGCGCTTGTCGGAAGCTAAACACCATTACCGTAACTGAACTTCAGCTCCGGAGGCTTCCTCAGTCCTCAGCGATTACACACTGTGAAGACAGAACTACACAGTATAGTTGTGGGCGTTAGGCAAATGTGTTAGCCAGTCACGGAAGTAAGATTCGAATTCCTGACGACTCGTTTAAGCGGTTCAGAGTCGATTCTTTCTTTTGAGAAACAATAACTTTATTTAACGTGTGCTTTTTCGTTTTCATAACTTTGCAGAAAGCTGCATTACACATTGCATGAAAGGGAATAATAGGCGCACTTTAAATACGGTCTGAAAATCTACAGAGAGCTTTGGAAATTTGAGTCTGGAAAAGTATGGAATTTTGAAACGGAAAATGTGTAGGAACTCTGGAACTAACAATGAACATAAGTGTATTTTTATTAATTAATATTAACATAGGTTAATAGATACTGTAACAAATGTATTGCTCTTATTAGTTCATGTTAGTAAATACACAAACTAATGAACCTTGTCGTAAAGTGTTGCATATTAAAACTGGGATCACTGGATAGGAGGAGCTGCAGTTTTATTCCCTCATCAAATGAGAACCGCTCAGACTAAAGGATCGATTAACATCAAGAAATCAATATTGTGAGCGCAGCCCTGCAGGAAGTGTGTGTGTGTGTGTGTGTGTGTGTGTGTGTTCTGCTTACGGAGGGCCAGTGCTCAGGTTATTCTGGCGCGGGTCGAGTGCAGAGGAAGTGTTGGCATTGAGAAACAGCAGACACTTCTCTATCGCAAAATTAAACTCTCACTTCCTGTAACTGTGGTTTCGTCCTCGGTGTTCTTCTGAGCGAGCCGAGTCGGTGTAAAACCACGCTAACATCATCACTGCCTTCACCCTCACATCACAGACTCACCATCTGCACATTTCAGTCGATGCAGAGCAATATTCATCAATATTCATCAATATTCTTCAATATTCTTCAATATTCATCAATATTCATCAATATTCTTCAATATTCTTCAATATCGTCTGGTTTGACTCCAGTTGAAATTGAAACAGAAATTCTGCCATGAAGCACAAAGTTTGTTCCTGTCGAGCTGCTGATCCACAGTGTTTCTGTTTACCGCTCACTGCACACTGCACAATGCACACTCTGCACACTACACACTCTGCACACTACACACTAAACACACTGCACACTACACACTCTGCACACTACACACTCTGCACACTACACACTAAACACACTGCACACTACACACTCTGCACACTACACACTCTGCACACTGCACAATACACACTCTGCACACTACACACTCTGCACACTACACACTAAACACACTGCACACTACACACTAAACACACTGCACACTGCACAATACACACTCTGCACACTACACACTAAACACACTGCACACTCCACACTAAACACACTGCACACTACACACTCTGCACACTACACTCTAAACACACTGCACACTACACACTAAACACTACACACTAGTGTTGTCAAAAATATCGATATTTCGATAAATATCGATACTGAAATATCTGAACGGTACCAATACTAATTTCCCAAAGTATCGATACTAGCCGAGCAGTCACTTTCACTTCTCTCAAAAGGCGCGTTGACAAACACCACACGTGACGCACTCGTCTCATTCGCTCTGGTTAAATAGCAAAAGTGAAGTGAATGGAAAGATGGCGCCCCCGCGACCGGCTTTGGTTGATTCCGCGAGCGGGCATGTCGGAGAATAGCGCGGACACGCGTAAAAAACACACCGCGAGCGGGCATGTAGGAGAATAGCGCGGACACGAGCTACACACCGCGAGCGGGCATGTAGGAGAATAGCGCGGACACGAGCTACACACCGCGAGCGGGCATGTCGGAGAATAGCGCGGACACGAGCTACACACCGCGAGCGGGCATGTCGGAGAATAGCGCGGACACGAGCTACACACCGCGAGCGGGCATGTCGGAGAATAGCGCGGACACGAGCTACACACCGCGAGCGGGCATGTCGGAGAATAGCGCGGACACGAGCTACACACCGCGAGCGGGCATGTCGGAGAATAGCGCGGACACGAGCTACACACCGCGAGCGGGCATGTCGGAGAATAGCGCGGACACGAGCTACACACCGCGAGCGGGCATGTCGGAGAATAGCGCGGACACGAGCTACACACCGCGAGCGGGCATGTCCGAGAATAGCGCGGACACGAGCTACACACCGCGAGCGGGCATGTCGGAGAATAGCGCGGACACGAGCTACACACCGCGAGCGGGCATGTAGGAGAATAGCGCGGACACGAGCTACACACCGCGAGCGGGCATGTAGGAGAATAGCGCGGACACGAGCTACACACCGCGAGCGGGCATGTCGGAGAATAGCGCGGACACGAGCTACACACCGCGAGCGGGCATGTAGGAGAATAGCGCGGACACGAGCTACACACCGCGAGCGGGCATGTCGGAGAATAGCGCGGACACGAGCTACACACCGCGAGCGGGCATGTCGGAGAATAGCGCGGACACGAGCTACACACCGCGAGCGGGCATGTCGGAGAATAGCGCGGACACGAGCTACACACCGCGAGCGGGCATGTAGGAGAATAGCGCGGACACGAGCTACACACCGCGAGCGGGCATGTCGGAGAATAGCGCGGACACGAGCTACACACCGCGAGCGGGCATGTCGGAGAATAGCGCGGACACGAGCTACACACCGCGAGCGGGCATGTCGGAGAATAGCGCGGACACGAGCTACACACCGCGAGCGGGCATGTCGGAGAATAGCGCGGACACGAGCTACACACCGCGAGCGGGCATGTCGGAGAATAGCGCGGACACGAGCTACACACCGCGAGCGGGCATGTCGGAGAATAGCGCGGACACGAGCTACACACCGCGAGCGGGCATGTCGGAGAATAGCGCGGACACGAGCTACACACCGCGAGCGGGCATGTAGGAGAATAGCGCGGACACGAGCTACACACCGCGAGCGGGCATGTCGGAGAATAGCGCGGACACGAGCTACACACCGCGAGCGGGCATGTCGGAGAATAGCGCGGACACGAGCTACACACCGCGAGCGGGCATGTCGGAGAATAGCGCGGACACGAGCTACACACCGCGAGCGGGCATGTCGGAGAATAGCGCGGACACGAGCTACACACCGCGAGCGGGCATGTCGGAGAATAGCGCGGACACGAGCTACACACCGCGAGCGGGCATGTAGGAGAATAGCGCGGACACGAGCTACACACCGCGAGCGGGCATGTAGGAGAATAGCGCGGACACGAGCTACACACCGCGAGCGGGCATGTCGGAGAATAGCGCGGACACGAGCTACACACCGCGAGCGGGCATGTAGGAGAATAGCGCGGACACGAGCTACACACCGCGAGCGGGCATGTAGGAGAATAGCGCGGACACGAGCTACACACCGCGAGCGGGCATGTAGGAGAATAGCGCGGACACGAGCTACACACCGCGAGCGGGCATGTAGGAGAATAGCGCGGACACGAGCTACACACCGCGAGCGGGCATGTAGGAGAATAGCGCGGACACGAGCTACACACCGCGAGCGGGCATGTCGGAGAATAGCGCGGACACGAGCTACACACCGCGAGCGGGCATGTCGGAGAATAGCGTGGACACGAGCTACACACCGCGAGCGGGCATGTAGGAGAATAGCGCGGACACGAGCTACACACCGCGAGCGGGCATGTCGGAGAATAGCGCGGACACGAGCTACACACCGCGAGCGGGCATGTCGGAGAATAGCGCGGACACGAGCTACACACCGCGAGCGGGCATGTCGGAGAATAGCGCGGACACGAGCTACACACCGCGAGCGGGCATGTCGGAGAATAGCGCGGACACGAGCTACACACCGCGAGCGGGCATGTCGGAGAATAGCGCGGACACGAGCTACACACCGCGAGCGGGCATGTCGGAGAATAGCGCGGACACGAGCTACACACCGCGAGCGGGCATGTCGGAGAATAGCGCGGACACGAGCTACACACCGCGAGCGGGCATGTAGGAGAATAGCGCGGACACGAGCTACACACCGCGAGCGGGCATGTCGGAGAATAGCGCGGACACGAGCTACACACCGCGAGCGGGCATGTCGGAGAATAGCGCGGACACGAGCTACACACCGCGAGCGGGCATGTAGGAGAATAGCGCGGACACGAGCTACACACCGCGAGCGGGCATGTAGGAGAATAGCGCGGACACGAGCTACACACCGCGAGCGGGCATGTCGGAGAATAGCGCGGACACGAGCTACACACCGCGAGCGGGCATGTAGGAGAATAGCGCGGACACGAGCTACACACCGCGAGCGGGCATGTCGGAGAATAGCGCGGACACGAGCTACACACCGCGAGCGGGCATGTCGGAGAATAGCGCGGACACGAGCTACACACCGCGAGCGGGCATGTCGGAGAATAGCGCGGACACGAGCTACACACCGCGAGCGGGCATGTCGGAGAATAGCGCGGACACGAGCTACACACCGCGAGCGGGCATGTCGGAGAATAGCGCGGACACGAGCTACACACCGCGAGCGGGCATGTCGGAGAATAGCGCGGACACGAGCTACACACCGCGAGCGGGCATGTCGGAGAATAGCGCGGACACGAGCTACACACCGCGAGCGGGCATGTAGGAGAATAGCGCGGACACGAGCTACACACCGCGAGCGGGCATGTCGGAGAATAGCGCGGACACGAGCTACACACCGCGAGCGGGCATGTCGGAGAATAGCGCGGACACGAGCTACACACCGCGAGCGGGCATGTCGGAGAATAGCGCGGACACGAGCTACACACCGCGAGCGGGCATGTCGGAGAATAGCGCGGACACGAGCTACACACCGCGAGCGGGCATGTCGGAGAATAGCGCGGACACGAGCTACACACCGCGAGCGGGCATGTCGGAGAATAGCGCGGACACGAGCTACACACCGCGAGCGGGCATGTCGGAGAATAGCGCGGACACGAGCTACACACCGCGAGCGGGCATGTCGGAGAATAGCGCGGACACGAGCTACACACCGCGAGCGGGCATGTAGGAGAATAGCGCGGACACGAGCTACACACCGCGAGCGGGCATGTCGGAGAATAGCGCGGACACGAGCTACACACCGCGAGCGGGCATGTCGGAGAATAGCGCGGACACGAGCTACACACCGCGAGCGGGCATGTCGGAGAATAGCGCGGACACGAGCTACACACCGCGAGCGGGCATGTAGGAGAATAGCGCGGACACGAGCTACACACCGCGAGCGGGCATGTCGGAGAATAGCGCGGACACGAGCTACACACCGCGAGCGGGCATGTCGGAGAATAGCGCGGACACGAGCTACACACCGCGAGCGGGCATGTAGGAGAATAGCGCGGACACGAGCTACACACCGCGAGCGGGCATGTCGGAGAATAGCGCGGACACGAGCTACACACCGCGAGCGGGCATGTCGGAGAATAGCGCGGACACGAGCTACACACCGCGAGCGGGCATGTCGGAGAATAGCGCGGACACGAGCTACACACCGCGAGCGGGCATGTCGGAGAATAGCGCGGACACGAGCTACACACCGCGAGCGGGCATGTAGGAGAATAGCGCGGACACGAGCTACACACCGCGAGCGGGCATGTCGGAGAATAGCGCGGACACGAGCTACACACCGCGAGCGGGCATGTCGGAGAATAGCGCGGACACGAGCTACACACCGCGAGCGGGCATGTCGGAGAATAGCGCGGACGCGCGAGCGGGCTGCGGGCACCCAACAGATTGTTTGACTATCAATAATCCCTCACATCACTCATTTTTTAAAATTATTGTATAGGTGTAAACAGACTTAAGGAACAGGCTCCAGGGGTAGGCTACTATTTAGCAGCATATGCTCAGCATCAGGGGTGTTTGTTGTTTGGACAGATCTGCCCCCACTGCTAAAAAAAAATCCTCAAGGAAACACTGTAACTCTTCTCATTTGAACTTTTCTGAAACATTAACCAAGATGGCCTAGTATTGTTGTTGATAAGAGTCTGTGTTGTCTCGTTTTAATTCTTAAAGTTAACATAATCTGACTGAGGAATCTTAGACAAGTAAATATTGTAACTGTGGTCAAATGTAAATTAACTGGTGCCTATTTAACTTTATTCAAAAAATATTATTTAATTCTGCAATTTTCCTTCATTAGCGATTATCATCAATTTGATTACACAGATATTAATTAAACTAAACAGCTAGACAATGGCATCTCTGAATTCAATAATGACATGCCTTTAACTGAAAATTGAATGTTTAATCTTATTATTATACATTACTGACTCTCTATCCTCCAATTTGATACTGTTAAGTGCTTTTTTGTAACAGTATATTTTAATCTTAAATAACAGTAGGTAATAAAAGTACATCATGTTAGCTCTGGTCCAATTAAAAAATATAAACAAATAGAACTCAGGACATTTTTGTTCATGTAAAATATACCTCATTGTCATGTTCTAGACTTGTTATATTTAGCTTTAAATAAAAAAAAATACCCCCTTAATATTGTGGCAGTTTTTTCTCCGTGGTATCGAAAATGGTATCGAATATCGATATTTTTCAAGGTATCGTATCGAAGTTAGAAATTCTAGTATCGTGACAACACTACTACACACTAAACACACTGCACACTGCACAATACACACTCTGCACACTACACACTCTGCACACTACACACTAAACACACTGCACACTACACACTAAACACACTGCACACTACACACTAAACACTGCACACTACACACTAAACACACTGCACACTACACACTGCACAATACACACTGCACACTACACACTGCACACTACACACTGCACACTAAACACACTGCACACTACACACTGCACACTAAACACACTACACACTGCACACTAAACACACTGCACACTGCACAATACACACTCTGCACACTACACACTAAACACACTGCACACTGCACACTAAACACACTCTGCACACTACACACTCTGCACACTACACACTAAACACACTGCACACTAAACACACTCTGCACACTACACCCTCTGCACACTACACACTGCACACTAAACACACTGCACACTACACACTGCACACTACACACACTCTGCACACTACACACTCTGCACACTACACACTGCACACTACACACTGCACACTAAACACACTGCACACTACACACTGCACACTACACACACTCTGCACACTACACACTCTGCACACTACACACTGCACACTACACACTGCACACTACACACTCTGCACACTACACACTAAACACACTGCACACTGCACACTACACACTGCACACTAAACACACTGCACACTAAACACACTGCACAATACACACACTGCACACTACACACTCTGCACACTACACACTAAACACACTGCACACTAAACACACTGCACACTAAACACACTGCACACTTAACACACTGCACACTTAACACACTGCACACTACACACTGCACACTACACACTGCACACTACACACTGCACACTAAACACACTACACACTGCACACTACACAGACACACTGCACACTACACACTGCACACTAAACACACTACACAGACACTGCACACCACACACTGCACACTAAACACACTGCACACTAAACACACTACACACTGCACACTACACAGACACACTGCACACTACACACTGCACACTAAACACACTGCACACTAAACACACTGCACACTACACTGCACACTACACAAACTCTGCACACTGCACACTACACAGACACACTGCACACTAAACACACTGCACACTACACACTGCACACTACACAGACACTGCACACTGCACACTACACAGACACACTGCACACCACACACTGCACACTAAACACACTGCACACTACACAGACACTGCACACTGCACACTACACAGACACACTGCACACTGCACACTAAACACACTGCACACTACACTGCACACTACACAGACACTGCACACTGCACACTACACAGACACACTGCACACTAAACACACTGCACACTACACACTGCACACTACACAGACACTGCACACTGCACACTACACAGACACACTGCACACTACACAGACACACTGCACACTACACAGACACACTGCACACTACACACTACACAGACACACTGCACACTACACAGACACACTGCACACTACACAGACACACTGCACACTACACAGACACACTGCACACTACACAGACACTGCACACTGCACACTACACAGACACACTGCACACTACACAGACACACTGCACACTTAACACACTGCACACTACACAGACACACTGCACACTTAACACACTGCACACTGCACACTACACAGACACACTGCACACTTAACACACTGCACACTGCTTCAGAAACTGCAGGCATTATT
>NW_026607194.1:207500-302500 GCF_029890125.1 Rhinichthys klamathensis goyatoka
ATCGTTAGCCTACTTAATAAACAAAATAAGATAAATATTAGCATCAAACAGAAATTACCCGCATACATGGGGTGTTTGCATAGACAGTAAAAGGGGTGTTCGAGGCCCAAGGCACATACAATACAATACTGCCGACAGTTCAACAGGGAGCGCACAGCTCTTAAAGGGGCCACACCTTATTTCCAGTCGTTACAAGTTGTACATTTACCCCCCCACCCCCCCACCCCCCCCCCCCCCCCCAACCGGAGAAATCTCCCGGATTTTGAAAACCAAATGTTGACAGGTATGCGCTGGACGTAGGCGGAAGCACCGCCCCATTGTTTATAAGCGTGGAAAAGGAGGATAGTTCAAATTTGATTGTATGTTGAATGACATATTTATGTCTTTGTGTCAGTTTATTGTTTAAAATGGTCCTTTCGTGTGCGTATCCTGGGTGTTTAAAACAATGGGGCGGTGTTTCCGCCTACGTCCAGCGTGACCTCCCCACGTGATGATGTAATGCCTGGCGCGTCTGACCAGCACAAGACCAACAACTGTGCTTAAACAGTATATACATTTTAATTTTTTAAATAAAATGCCCGCTGGTTTGGCTAGATAAGCCCCTGTTCCTCCGCTGGGGTCGAGCAGAGCCGGTTAGACTCCGTTCGGTTACCGTTGAAGTCCAGTGTGTGGAGAAACATCCTGAAATGTTTTCCTCAAAAAACTTAATTTCTTTTCCACTGAAGAAAGAAAGACATGAACGTCTTGGATGGCATTGAGGTGAGTAAACTATCAGGAAATGTTCATTTTGAGGTGAAGTAATCCTTTAAAATCATCAGTGGCGGGAAACGCAGTCCAATCACGAGCCAGTGTGGCGGGTTACTTATGTTTACTCACTTTGCTGGGAAGTTCGTGTAAATCAAATCTACGCAGATTTAGCGCAAATACTCGTGAGTCATCGTGATGTATTAAACACAGAGTATTGCACAGAATCTGCTCATCTCTGCCTACTCGAACACACACGTCACTACACAACACCTAACGCCTCGTTCACTTGCACTGAAGCGACAGCGGGGACTAAACAGCATTTGGTGGACAGAAACACAACATCCTGCATGTTTGTCCTGTAATGATCTGTGCACATAAACACATGTTTGGTGAAGAGGATGAAGAGGAAGGGAGGAGCTTATATATAAGCTGTGATGTACATATTTATTTGATTTGTTTTGGCTAGTAGAAGTTCTGAACTTAGTAGCCAAATTGGCCGGTGAGTGAAAAAGTTCATTTCAAACCCTGGTTGTGTTTCCATCTCCAGAGCTCATATTTAAATATAGTTTATATGTTTTAAATATATATTTGCACTGAGATCATGTGCTGTGTGTGTGTGCGCAGGTGTTGGAGACGCTCTCCTGTTACTCGGAGAACATGGAGGCGAAAGAGCTGAAGAGGATCCTCACGCAGCCGCACTTCATGGTGAGTCGAGCGCCGGACTCTAAAGCACAGCGCTGTCCAGCTCACTCACTGCTTCACACACACTGCTTCACACACACTGCTTCACACTCACACACACACACACACACTGCTTCACACACACTTCTTCACACCAAGCGTGCCGCACAAGCCCTCAAAAGTGAAGCCAAAACTTCTCGATCGCCCCCCAGTGCCTAGTATAGGTCATAAGCCCCGCCTCCCCATGTTATTCAACGGGACGTGAGACCAACTAAATAATTAAATTACACTTCACATATCTTTTTTCTAAAGATAGTTTCTGTCATTTACTGTAGTTTCTATCACGTTGATGTAATTTCAAGTGTTTGTTTTTAAAATAAGTTAGTTTTTAGTTAGTTATTTGATGCTATAAAAACGGTGCTGTGACATCATGATTGACAGCTGTGATTGACAGGTTCTCTGTGTGAAGTAGTCACTGAAGTACTAACGGACTTCTTTTCATAATGTTGACTATGTGGTAAGTAGTTGTATTTACCTTATTTTAATGAGGTACTGCAATCAGCAGACATCATTGGAGAGGAACGGAGCAGACAAGGCCACTTAAGAAAAGTGCAGGGCGTGTGCTTGCGATTGATTCAGCGAGAGTGGGGGCGGGGCCTTGATCTCGCGGCTTTACTTCCTGCTCACGACTGCGCATGACTGGTCCCGAAAACGCTACTGCGCAGACTCAAGTTCCAATATGTCAGCGCCATATCGGGACACTGGCGGCTTCAGTTCTCTCCAATGGAAAAGAGCGAAGGGGCGTCGCCCATCTTTTTTTACAGTCTATGCTTCACACACACACTGCTTCACACACACTCTGCTTCACACACACACTGCTTCACACACACACACACACTGCTTCACACACACACTGCTTCACACACACACACACACACTGCTTCACACACACACTGCTTCACACACACACTGCTTCACACACACACTGCTTCACACACACACACACACTGCTTCACACACACACACACTGCTTCACACACACACACACACTGCTTCACACACACACACACACTGCTTCACACACACACACACTGCTTCACACACACACACACACACACTGCTTCACACACACACACACTGCTTCACACACACACACACACTGCTTCACACACACACACACTGCTTCACACACACACTGCTTCACACACACACTGCTTCACACACACACTGCTTCACACACACACTGCTTCACACACACACTGCTTCACACACACACACACACTGCTTCACACACACACTGCTTCACACACACTCGTCTCTCTGCAGGCGTGCGTACGGGTCACTGTCACAGAAGCTCCAGGTCATGTTTCTCACCAGAATCAGGCGATAACTCACTGGATCTTGTATTTTCTCATTATTTCATGTTTAAACTGTAAACTCTTATTACTGGAATACAGTCATGAAACTCAAACCAGACATTTATAATTAAAATCAGTATTATATTGACTAGCATAATGTATACTTATTGAAAAAAATAGACTTTACTAAAGTACTTGTGTAATTTTACAGTTTTTCTCGATTGCTTAAACACATTTCTTGAAACTATGCGTCATATTCTCAAACCAGTAAACACAAATCCATAACTTCTCACCCAGTTCCCAAACATCCTATCAGGTCATAATGAACCATTCACTCTTGCTGATAAACCAAACCTGGCCCTCAGACAGCACACACACGCCTGCACAACACACACACACTACAACATAGTCTTACACACTGGTGCAATAAATTCAAAACAACATTTCCAAAACTGGTCAGTTATGTTGCTTGTGGTCCCCCAAACACACACACACACACACACAATTCTTTTCTTTTTTTTATGATTAACATTTTATTGTTTTTTCAGAACACTTAAACACACACACATGTCCATCCAAAAAATGAAGCAGTACTCATACAACAAAATAGAATGAAAGGAGGACATAGCACAACCATAGACAAAAACTGAACAATAAATACATTTAAAAAAAAAAAAAAAAAAAAAAAAAAAAAAAACAATGATGCACCTAGCCCATGAGTTACAGCCTTGCCTAAATGTAGGTACCGTACCGTATTCTATCAAAATGTATCCATCAATCATGTTTCCTAGTTAAATGCTATGTTTTTGAGCCGGAACGCCGTTAAACCTTCAAAGTGTACGAATGAAACTTCCCCCATTTCAAGTTGTACTCCTCCACTTTATCAAGCAACCTATAGGACAGTTGTTCAAGGGCAGCAAGCTGACCCAGAGCGGCGTACCACAAATCCAGGGCTGGTGCAGAGGGGGCTTTCCATTCTTTGACCACAAGTTTCCGGCCTAGCATGAGGACAGTCTGGATCCAGCTAGAAAGTGGAGGGGTCAGGTCACTTAAAGCAGAGGGGTCCCCCAAAATAAACAGACTAGGGGTGAACGGGATATTCTGGTCGACAATTTTCTCTACGATTGTATGTAGGGAAGACCAAAATGCCTGAATTCTTGGGCAACTCCAGAGCATGTGTACTAAGGTACCATTTTTGTCCCGACACCTCCAGCATTCCGAGTTATCAACCAAACCAACCTTATGCAGCCTGGATGGTGTCCAATAAATTCTATTCAGTATTTTGAATTGGATAAGTCGCGTTCGCAGTTCCCTTGACATTTTTTTCCCATTGCTTAGAATTCTGCTCCATTCTGCATCTGTGAATGACACCTTTAGATCAGTTTCCCATGTCATTTTAAGGGACAAAATATTAGAGTCCGAGGCCGTAAGGATCATAGCGTAGTAGGCAGAAGCTTCATGGCCGCGCCCATAGATTGTTAGAACCTTCTCCAACATGTCACCGCTCGGTGGGACTACTGAAGGGGAGCCGAAGACCTGCACCAGTAGGTGTCTTAACTGAAAATACTTCCACTGTTGATTACGTGGTAAGTCAAATTCCTGTCTAAGTGCCTCAAAAGACTTTAATGTCCCATCCTGGTACAAGTCTCCGAGCACCCTAATCCCTTTTTGCAACCAAAGCTTCCAAAGGAAGGGAGATTTATTTATACAGAGCTTGGGATTTTGCCAGATCCCGGCAGCCTGGTGCAGATACGGGTCGAATTTAAAAATCTTAGCTACTCTCTTCCAGACCCACTGAATGTGAGACAAAATGGGATGTGACTGATTCTGTTGGGCTAATTTAGCTGTGATGTATGCAATGGGTGAGAGAGGGGAGGACACCGCGCTTTCGAGGTGAAACCACGGGGGGGCTCTCTCCGGGGGTAAAGACCACTGTGCCAAATGCCTAATGGTAAACGCATAATGATAAAAAAGCAAGTTGGGCACACCTAATCCTCCTTTGAACTGGCCTCTGCAGCTTTCGCAGGTCCATCCTGGGGCGTTTATTATTCCATAAAAATTTATTACAAAGTTGATCAAATTGTTTGAAATAGCGCAAAGGAATTCGGACTGGGATAGCCTGTAGCAAGTAGTTGAATTTCGGAGCACAAATCATTTTAATGACGTTTGCCTTTCCCCACATAGAGAGATACAATGGAGACCACCGCTCTAAGTCAGCCCGCAATTTGTCCAGTAGGGGCTCAAAGTTTACACACAATTCTTTTCACATGATGAACACAAAAGACAACCAATGGATACAATGCCACATTTTTATTCATTCATGTACTACACAGTATAACACACACACACACACACACACACACACACAACCCTAAAGGCTTCTTCCATTGCGTCGTCTCTGTGTCCTAGGAGAATAGAAGTACTGATTACTGGATCTGTAACGCATTCAGAAAACTCTCTGTGTGTGAGGCAATTTAAGGCAAGTGTGGCTGAACCTGCAGCGTCAGTCTGAAGTGTTTCTGTCGTGCGGTTCAGTGTTCAGAGATGATCCTGCCGGTGCGATCACCATAGTGACCAAATAAACAAACTATCACACACACACACACACACACACACACACACACACACACACACACACACACACACACACACACACACACACACACACACACACACACACACACACACACACACACACACACACACACACACACACACACACACACACACACACACACACACACACACACACACACACACACACACACAACCCTAAAGGCTTCTTCCATTGCGTCGTCTCTGTGTCCTAGGAGAATAGAAGTACTGATTACTGGATCTGTAACGCATTCAGAAAACTCTCTGTGTGTGAGGCAATTTAAGGCAAGTGTGGCTGAACCTGCAGCGTCAGTCTGAAGTGTTTCTGTCGTGCGGTTCAGTGTTCAGAGATGATCCTGCCGGTGCGATCACCATAGTGACCAAATAAACAAACTATCACACACACACACACACACACACACACACACACACACACACACACACTCACACACACTCACACTCACACACACACACACGCGCACACGCACACACGCACACACTCACACACGCACACACTCACACACGCACACACACACACACACGTACACACAAACACACACACACACACACACACACACACACACACACACACACACACACGTACACATTCACACTCGCACACACACAATCGCACACACACACACACACACACACACACACTGATGATGTTCTGGTGTGTGTTCTCTCACAGGCTCTTCTACAGACTCATGATGTTGTCGCTCACGAGGTGTACAGTGACGAGGCTCTGAGAGTCACTCCACACACACACACACACACACACACACTGATGATGTTCTGGTGTGTGTTCTCTCACAGGCTCTTCTACAGACTCATGATGTTGTCGCTCACGAGGTGTACAGTGACGAGGCTCTGAGAGTCACTCCTCCTCCTACTTCCCCGTACCTGAACGGAGACTCTCCCGAGAGCATCAACGGGGACCTGGACCTGGAGAACGTGACGCGCGTGCGACTCGTGCAGTTCCAGAAGAACACGGACGAGCCCATGGTACCAGCGCTAGACCTGAGCAAACGACACACTCGTCATGTGACCACTGCACTGACACACAACCAGTGGAACAACACACTCGTCATTTCATATAAACTCTATTATGACATATGAGCTTTTCAAGCTAAAATTTCATTACATTTTTCTTTTGCATTATATATTTAGAATGTTTTGAGAAAACAGTGATACAATATCTTACAGAACACACAAATAAATGTCAGAGATAATAAAAGGTAGAGTGAAAAATTTAGAAAACACAAATGGTAAATGGCAGTTTTATTTTACATTGATTTTTTATGAGCTTTGCTTTTGCAACCTTGTTAACATTTCTAAATACATTGTTTACATTATCTATTTATCTTACAGAACAGAAAGAGTCAGTCAGCTCTTTATTCAACACAGAATGTTCACAGTAATAAACAGGAACATAATGTGAGAGAGAGATAATACAAATAGAGCATTTAAAATAAAATGCACACAAAAATAATAAAAGGAAATAAATAAAAACAAATGCATACATTCTGAAACTCTGTTTCATTGATTGGAATGGACGAACGGTGTTCGGTGTGTCGGTGTAATGAACCGGGAGTCCTGACGTGTGCCTGAAATATAACCGCCAGTTACACAGATTGATCAAACGAAGACACTGTTAGCTATCAGATCCAGTTAAGTAGATGGAGAGCTGTGAGATGAGACGCGTCACAGATGTGTGTGTGTGTGTCAGATGTGCGTGATATGAAGCCGTTCAGACGGATGTGCATCGATAACATCAGGTTTGTTTGTGTGTTGACAGGGAATCACTCTGAAGATGAACGATCTGAACCACTGCATTGTGGCCAGAATCATGCATGGAGGGATGATCCACAGACAAGGTGTGTGTGTGTGTGTGTGTGTGTGTGTGTGTGTGTGTGTTCTGCTTACGGAGGGCCAGTGCTCAGGTTATTCTGGCGCGGGTCGAGTGCAGAGGAAGTGTGTGTGTGTGTGTGTGTGTGTGTTCTGCTTACGGAGGGCCAGTGCTCAGGTTATTCTGGCGCGGGTCGAGTGCAGAGGAAGTGTGTGTGTGTGTGTGTGTGTGTGTGTGTGTGTGTGTGTGTGTGTGACACCGCGCTCACCAACGCTGTGTTCTTCAGGGACGCTGCATGTTGGAGACGAGATCCGTGAGATCAACGGCATCAGCGTGGCCAATCAGACGGTGGAGCAGCTGCAGAAGATGCTGGTGTGTGTGTGAGAAACACCATCACACACACACATTATCAGAGACAACACTGAGTCACTGCTGGGACTGTCTGAGTAAACCTGTGACCCACTTTAACGTTTCACTTCCTCCGGTCCCCCTGCACTGCAAAACATCATCTTAACACTCTTAAATCAAGACACATTCACTGGAGAACAGCAATGACTGAAGATATTAAGACTTGATTACTGAAAGAAAGCATGAAAATGAAAACAAGTTCAAATATCTGACAATGAGTCAGAAAAATAAACTGAATTCAAAAATTGAAACCAAGATTATTTTTCTGACCCCACCAACATATTTTCTTCTTGTTTTAAGCATAAAGTCACTTAATTTTGATACATTTCAACTATCAAGTATCAACTATCGAGGTTAACCTGAAACTAATGATCATAACGTATTAAGCCAATGAACAGAACAGACATCATAATCAGCACAACATGCATAATTTAATATATTGAGACTGAAACGACATTTGACACACATTTACTCATATTCTCTAACCTAATCCTAAACCACACATCAACCCTGGCAGGAAACCTTCTGTGTTTTTCCAGTTAAACAAAACTTAAACACACTCTCACACACATGACTGTTGTGTCTGGTTACTGTGTTTGCATCAGAGGTGGGTTTGAGTCATGTATTTGTGTGTGTGTGTGTGTTTTCTCACAGCGCGAGATGCGAGGCAGCATCACCTTTAAAATCGTGCCCAGTTACCGCAGCCAGTC
The DNA here is from genome assembly GCF_029890125.1 of Rhinichthys klamathensis goyatoka. NCBI lineage: Eukaryota > Metazoa > Chordata > Actinopteri > Cypriniformes > Leuciscidae > Rhinichthys > Rhinichthys klamathensis. Next base: position 215,849 of record NW_026607194.1, read on the forward strand.
TCTGTCCTGTGATGTAAGTGTCCCCCAGAGCGCCACCTTCTGGCCACCCCTGGAACTCCAGCAGTGTGTGTTTGACTAGTCTTCCTGTGTTTCTGTGGCGTTTCAGAAAGATTCCCCGGATCTGTCCAGACAGTCTCCTGCCAACGGACACTCCAGCGTCACCAGCTCCATCTTAGTAAGACAACAGTCTACAGAGAGTCCTACAAAACCACAGCACAATGCATTATGGGTTCATATGGTTAGATGAAAGCTTAGACTCTTTTCTTGCAGTACTGTGGATTGTAAACACTGTGATGTTCAAGGGAAAGGTCACCCAAAAATGAAAATCTATAATCAGTTAGTTTGCCTCATGTCGCTACCCATAAGCTGATCAATGTTTATATGTGGACAAAAGCATAAATCAAAACTGTTGATCGTATAAAGCGATCGTGTCTCTTCAGAAGATCTGTATTACACCGCTCCATTCTTATGGGTTTATTTTACCATCCCTTTAGTTTTGGATGAAGAGACTTTCAGTTAGAAATATCTTCATTGAATGAAAGTCTTACGTAAAGTTATTTCATTTTTGGGTGAAAAAACCCATTAATTGTATGTTTTAACCGTTTGAGGGCGTTTTCAGACCTGTAGATCATTTGCTTTGTTCCCAAATAGGGATTTAATCTATTAATGTGTCTTCTCGGTTTGGTTCGCTTTCACAAGGCAACATCTCGAGGCGTACCAAAATCTGTTTATGCAAGTCACATGTGAGTAAAACTGTGCTCTTATTGGTCAGTTTCCTCTACGTCAGTGACACGTTCTCTCCGCGAGTTTATTGTGTCTTTATCTTTAGTAACCGAAACTCAACCGAAGCTCAACCTTAACTCAACCTAAACTCAACCTAAACCTAACCGAAGCTCAACCTAAACTCACCCGAAACTCAACCGAAGCTCAAACTAAACTCAACCGAAGCTCAACCTAAACTCAACCGAAGCTCAACCTAAACTCAACCTAAACTTAACCTAAACTCAACCTAAATTCAACCGAAGCTCAACCTAAACTCAACCTGAACTCAACCTAAACTCAACCTAAACTCAACCTAAACTCAACCTAAATTCAACCGAAGCTCAACCTAAACTCAACCTGAACTCAACCTAAACTCAACCTAAATTCAACCGAAGCTCAACCTAAACTCAACCTAACTCAACCTAAACTCAACCTGAACTCAACCTAAACTCAACCTAAATTCAACCTAACTCAATCGAAGCTCAACCTAAATTCAACCGAAGCTCAACCTAAACTCAACCTAAACTCAACCTAAACTCAACCTAAATTCAACCGAAGCTCAACCTTAACTCAACCTTAACTCAACCTAAACTCAACCTAAATTCAACCGAAGCTCAACCTTAACTCAACCTTAACTCGACCTTAACTCAACCTTAACTCAACCTAAACTCAACCTAAACCTAACCGAAGCTCAACCTAAACTCAACCTAAACTCAACCTAAACTCAACCTGAACTCAACCTAAACTCAACCTAAATTCAACCTAACTCAATCGAAGCTCAACCTAAATTCAACCGAAGCTCAACCTAAACTCAACCTAAACTCAACCTAAACTCAACCTAAACTCAACCTAAATTCAACCTTAACTCAACCTAAACTCAACCTAAATTCAACCGAAGCTCAACCTTAACTCAACCTTAACTCGACCTTAACTCAACCTTAACTCAACCTAAACTCAACCTAAATTCAACCGAAGCTCAACCTAAACTCAACCTTAACTCAACCTTAACTCAACCTTAACTCAACCTAAACTCAACCTAAATTCAACCGAAGCTCAACCTTAACTCAACCTAAACTCAACCTAAATTCACCCGAAGCTCAACCTAAATTCAACCGAAGGTCAACTTAAACTCAACCACAGCTCAACCAAAACTCAACCACAGCTCAACCTAAACTCAACCGAAGCTCAACCGAAGCTCAATCAAAACTCAACCACAGCTCAACCGAAGCTCAACCTAAACTCAACCGAAGCTCAACCTAAATTCAACCGAAGGTCAACCTAAACTCAACCTAAATTCACCCGAAGCTCAACCTAAATTCAACCGAAGGTCAACTTAAACTCAACCTTAACTCAACCTTAACTCAACCTTAACTCAACCTAAACTCAACCTAAATTCAACCGAAGCTCAACCTAAACTCAACCTAACTCAACCTAAACTCAACCTAAATTCACCCGAAGCTCAACCTAAATTCAACCGAAGGTCAACTTAAACTCAACCACAGCTCAACCAAAACTCAACCACAGCTCAACCTAAACTCAACCGAAGCTCAACCGAAGCTCAATCAAAACTCAACCACAGCTCAACCTAAACTCAACCTAAACTCAACCGAAGCTCAACCGAAGCTCAATCAAAACTCAACCACAGCTCAACCTAAACTCAACCGAAGCTCAACCTAAACTCAATCGAAGCTCAACCTAAACTCAACCGAAGCTCAACCTAAACTCAACCGAAGCTCAACCTAAACTCAACCGAAGCTCAACCTTAACTCAACCTAAACTCAACCTAAATTCAACCGAAGCTCAACCTAAACTCAACCTTAACTCAACCTTAACTCAACCTTAACTCAACCTAAACTCAACCTAAATTCAACCGAAGCTCAACCTAAACTCAACCTAACTCAACCTAAACTCAACCTAAATTCACCCGAAGCTCAACCTAAATTTAACCGAAGGTCAACTTAAACTCAACCACAGCTCAACCAAAACTCAACCACAGCTCAACCTAAACTCAACCGAAGCTCAACCGAAGCTCAATCAAAACTCAACCACAGCTCAACCGAAGCTCAACCTAAACTCAACCGAAGCTCAACCTAAATTCAACCGAAGGTCAACCTAAACTCAACCTAAATTCACCCGAAGCTCAACCTAAATTCAACCGAAGGTCAACTTAAACTCAACCTTAACTCAACCTTAACTCAACCTAAACTCAACCTAAATTCAACCGAAGCTCAACCTAAACTCAACCTAACTCAACCTAAACTCAACCTAAATTCACCCGAAGCTCAACCTAAATTCAACCGAAGGTCAACTTAAACTCAACCACAGCTCAACCAAAACTCAACCACAGCTCAACCTAAACTCAACCGAAGCTCAACCGAAGCTCAATCAAAACTCAACCACAGCTCAACCGAAGCTCAACCTAAACTCAACCGAAGCTCAACCTAAACTCAACCGAAGCTCAACCTAAACTCAACCGAAGCTCAACCTAAACTCAACCGAACCGGTGTGAATCTGAGTGCGATTGCCGTGTTCATATATGCCTAAACGCACCGAACTAAGGGAGAAAACGCACCAGGTTCTGAACCAAACAAGTCAAGTGTGAAAACGCCCCAAGCCGTCGGTTTTTCCAAACACAAAATATTTATATTTGAAACTGAAAGTTAGTAATTGTACAGTTTATAAAGAAATCTTGTCTATGCAGGATCTGCCATCAACTATTCAGCCCAAAGGAAGACAGGTGAGAGACAGCTGATCACATGAGTGTGTGTGTGTGTGTGTGTGTCTCAGCTGCTCGACCTGAAGATCTGTTCACACCGAGAACCACCTGACAATGTGACTCGAACCGTTCATCTCAACACACTGTCTCTGAGAAACGTTCACATCCCTGAACGAAAGCGAATCTCTGGAGTTTTTTTTCTGCTGATTATGCGAGAAATCCCGAGTCCTGCACTCTGATTGGCTGCTGACAGCTTCAGAAAACCAGATATTTAACATCAGTCAGGGTTTTTTGTTGCATCACTTTGTCCACGGGAGATTTTTTTGAATGCATATTTCCTCTTGTGTTTGTGTTGGGTGTGAACTGGCCTTTGATTCACCCGACTGCAACATCCTGCCATTTCCTGTCCATGTTAGGTCTGTTCTACTGCATGATGTGTGTGTGTGTGTGTGTGTGTGTGATGCTTTCAAACCCTTAGATCTCCAGACCTGCAGTCAAGGATAAAATGTTTCGCAAGGTGAGTTTCTCGGACCCAGTAGAGCAGTTCCACTCGACCCACAGACCCGGATTCATTTCCCATCTTTGATTCCGAGTCTCCCATCAGGCTTTGCTTCTCTAGTTGGTGCTTTAGACTCCCAGCATCCCTTAGTGGCGGTTCATACACTAACCCTCCTGTGGTGCGATTGGCTCCTCCCCCCTCAGATGATTGGCTTCTTAGACACGCCCATGCTGTCTGTCAGTGGGGTTTGCTCACATCTGATTGGTTGACTGTGTGTGTGTGTGTGAGTGACACGCCGTTACATTATAACTAGGGCTGTCGGTTCATCTTCAGTGTTTTATGTGGCTGTAATTCAACAACAGAACGCAGTGAAAGTCTATCGATTGATTCACTCGCTTGATGCTGTCATGTCTTTGAGTGATCTTCAGCTGGCATAATAAATGATTCATGTAATTCCTATCAAATGTTCAGTTGATTGACAGCCCTAATTATAATCTTTTCTTGTATGACCTGTGAACTGATCTCAGACCTGATGTTAACTGGCTGTAGTTCATCAAGGCTTCACAGAACAAAGGTTGTTCTCTTTTAAAGAGACGCTCAGAAGATTATTGCAGAATCACTTCAACAAAGGAAATTGTTAAAAAGTTATAGAAGTTTAATTTAACTGTAAAGCTAAATATTATGCTAATATATATTTTACTAAATAATTTGGACCCTAAAATTGCTAAAAAAAATCAAAGCTGTACGTCAAAACATGTTGTGTTCCATATTTGAAGTTGATATAAAAAAAAAATGTAGGTTTTAAAGTACCGTTTCAATGGTAACGTGTTTTCAAAACTTTTCACAAGATGTATTTTCATTTTAAGCTTTCGAATGATACCTAATTTATGATGATTGCTAAAAAATATGATTGGGAAAAAAAGTTTAGTGTTTTCCCGACACATGTGATCTGGTGTGTGCAGATTTACGTGCGAGCGCAGTTCGAGTACGATCCCGCTAAAGACGACCTGATTCCCTGCAAAGAGGCCGGGATCCGCTTCCGGGTCGGTGACATCATCCAGATCATCAGCAAAGACGACCACAACTGGTGGCAGGGAAAACTGGAGAACACCAAGAACGGCACAGCAGGACTCATCCCCTCCCCAGAGCTGCAGGAGTGGTGAGACACACACACACACACACACACACACACACACACACACACACACACACACACACACACACACATCATCACAGCTGCAGGAGTGGTGAGACACACACACACACACACACACACACACACACACACACACACACACACACACACACACACACACACACACACACATCATCACAGCTGCAGGAGTGGTGAGACACACACACACACACACACACACACACACACATACACACATCATCACAGCTGCAGGAGTGGTGAGACACACACACACACACACACACACACACACACATCATCACAGCTGCAGGAGTGGTGAGACACACACACACACACACACACACATCACAGCTGCAGGAGTGGTGAGACACACACACACACACACACACACATCATCACAGCTGCAGGAGTGGTGAGACACACACACACACACACACACACACATCATCACAGCTGCAGGAGTGGTGAGACACACACACACACACACATACACACATCATCACAGCTGCAGGAGTGGTGAGACACACACACACACACACACACACACATCATCACAGCTGCAGGAGTGGTGAGACACACACACACACACACACACACATCATCACAGCTGCAGGAGTGGTGAGACACACACACACACATCATCACAGCTGCAGGAGTGGTGAGACACACACACACACACACACATACACACATCATCACAGCTGCAGGAGTGGTGAGACACACACACACACACACACACACACATCATCACAGCTGCAGGAGTGGTGAGACACACACACACACATCATCACAGCTGCAGGAGTGGTGAGACACACACACACACACACATACACACATCATCACAGCTGCAGGAGTGGTGAGACACACACACACACACACACACACACACACACACACACACACACACACACACATCACCACAGCTGCAGGAGTGGTGAGACACACACACACACATCATCACAGCTGCAGGAGTGGTGAGACACACACACACACACACACACATCATCACAGCTGCGGCTCATGGAGCGTGTGTGTGTGTTCCTCAGGCGTGTGGCGTGTATGGCGATGGAGAAGACCAAGCAGGAGCAGCAGGCGAGCTGTACGTGGTTCGGCAAGAAGAAGAAACAGTACAAAGACAAATACTTAGCAAAACACAACGCAGGTAATGAGCTTCTGCCGTCACACACACACACACACTCACTCACAGACTCACTTACACACACACACACACACACACACACACACACACACATATATACACACACACACACACACACACTCACTCACTCACACACTTACTCACACACACACACACACATATACACACACACATATACACACACACTCACTCACTCACTCACTCACACACTCACACATACACACTCACTCACTCACTCACTGACACTCACTCACTGACACTCACTCACTGACACTCACTCACTCACTCACTCACTCACTCACTCACTCACTCACTCACTCACTCACTCACTCACTCACTCACTCACTCACTCACACACTCACTCACTCACTGACACTCACTCACTCACACACACACACACACACACACACTCACTCACTCACTAACTCATACACACTCTAAAGTCATTGCCACAGCAGAACTGAGGCGAAGTGTTCCTGTTGTTGCGCTGGTTTTCTCTGATGATGTCATATTGTTGAGTTGCGTGTGGAGAGCCTGATGAGTGTGTGTGTGTGTGTGTGTGTGTCAGTGGTGCTGTACTGTAATGTGTGTTTAACTGACCCCTGTCCACTTTACACGCTGTCTCCCTTTAATGGCCCCGCATGTAAGTAACTAATCGTGTCGATCGTCTTCTGCTCTCTGCAAAGTAACAAGCGGTTGCTGTGTTTTTCGTGTGTGTGTGTGTGTGTGACCCACATCAGCTAGTACTGAAACGAGCTTGTGTTTTCCTCTCATGTGTCATGTTGAACTGCACACTGAGACTCGACACACACTTCAGGCTGGAACACACCGCACACCTGAAGAGATCGGAACACACACTCACTGACTTGCATGTTTGCTAGCAGACTCTGATCATTAATCAGCTCAAAATATCAACGTTAAACATGTTTGATCTCCTCCAACTGGATGGAATCACAGTCTAAAGTGAACAATCAGTCTAAGATCAGATCTGCACATTGACTCTGACTTCCGGCTACTAGCGTGTCGACTCTTCCGGACAATCCTGAACATCTGGGAGACAGTTGTGTGTGTGGTGTGTTCCAGCCGTTCCAGTAGTTCACCGTCACTAGAGCTGCAGGATTGATCGGGACTAAACCCATTATTCGTCAGTGACGCACGCCTCTGTGATCAGAACACTTCGATTGATTAATCATGATTAATAAACACACGACTACGAAACATATGGGGTTCTTTAAGCCTTCTTACTATTTTCATGATAATAGAGTCTATTTATAATAATGCCCGGCAACGATTAATCACGATTATATATATAAATACACACACATGCATGTATATCTTTAAGAAATATCTACATGTAAATGCTGTATATATATATTTATGCATGGGTCAAAGATGAAAAAGGGGTTTCAAATATATATATAAAAAAAAAAAAATTATACACAGCACACACACATATATTATGTAAACACAACCTTTTATTTTGGATGTGATTAATCATTGTCCAGCACTAATATTTATAGTTCAGTGCTAATCGACATTATCACTGTTATCACTGGATAGAATACTATGAAATAATATGTTGTGCGCTTTATTCTGTGTGAGAAGCACATCTCACAGAGGGATGTTTGCAAACAATCAACTGAGTAAAAGCGTGTTATTAAATGTTGTCTTTTGTTGGACAAGAGGTTCATAAATGCGTCTCATGCTTGGAAAGATGTTTGACACGATGTTTGACACTTTTTCAAATGCACTTTAAGAAGCGACTCAAACTCGCAGTGCTTTCAGAGTGAGCCGCGTTTACTGAGCCGTGCTTCACTGACACGCTGCACATTATAAAAGAACCGCAGACTTTGAGATTTCAGAATCACAATAAGCCAAACTGGTTTAAGTGGGTTAGTTGCGATTAATCGTGCAGCGCTAACCATCACTCGTCATCATTCACTCGCTCTGGACACGCATGAGCACAGAAACACAGAATGTGCTGCACTTTATTCCATCATTCTGCAGGTTTCATTGTAATAGAGCAGCATGAACATTCTGCTAAACGTCTCGGTGACGAGTAAACGAGGACAGAATCTTCTAGTCAAAGCATTAATGTATCTCACGCAACATTAAAAGAATTCATTTTGGCATGTCTCATCACATTTGAATGGTGTGACATCATTTCCTGTGTCACGTCCCTCCATGCACGTCACTCACTCGCTGATCCAGCTCTCTCTCTCCTCCAGTGTTTGACCAACTAGATCTAGTGACGTATGAAGAGGTGGTGAAGCTGCCCGCGTTCAAGAGGAAAACGCTGGTGCTGCTGGGTAAGAGACCGCACTCAAAGCTGCTCCACAACAACACGATCAGTGATGGAGACATCAGAGACGAGACTCCTTCAGATTCGGCTGTAAAGACAAGAGAGTCATTATTCAGTGAACAGGGAATGTTCTCAGAACAAGGGTCTCTTTGCAGTGTTAACCGAACGTTTTTACAGTAACGTTAATAGAACGTTCGTTCAGAGTAATCTGGTCTTTAATAATGTTTTTAAAACATTAGCACAAAAACATTATTTATACATTGATCATGGAACTGAAACAGTTGGACGTTCATCTAACATTTAAATGTTGCTACTTGTTTCAAAGAACATTCAAAAGTAACAATCAGAGAACATTCAAAAGTAACAATCAGAGAACATTCAAAAGTAACAATCAGAGAACATTCAAAAGTAACGATCAGAGAACATTCAAAAGTAACAATCAGAGAACATTCAAAAGTAACGATCAGAGAACATTCTAAAGTAACAATCAGAGAACATTCAAAAGTAACGATCAGAGAACATTCAAAAGTAACGATCAGAGAACATTCAAAAGTAACGATCAGAGAACATTCAAAAGTAACGATCAGAGAACATTCAAAAGTAACGATCAGAGAACATTCTAAAGTAACGATCAGAGAACATTCTAAAGTAACAATCAGAGAACATTCAAAAGTAACGGTCAGAGAACATTCAAAAGTAACGATCAGAGAACATTCAAAAGTAACGATCAGAGAACATTCAAAAGTAACGATCAGAGAACATTCAAAAGTAACGTTCAGAGAACATTCAAAAGTAACGATCAAAGAACATTCAAAAGTAACGATCAGAGAACATTCAAAAGTAACGATCCGAGAACATTCAAAAGTAACGATCAGAGAACATTCAAAAGTAACGATCAGAGAACATTCTAAAGTAACGATCAGAGAACATTCTAAAGTAACAATCAGAGAACATTCAAAAGTAACGATCAGAGAACATTCAAAAGTAACGATCAGAGAACATTCAAAAGTAACGATCAGAGAACATTCAAAAGTAACGATCAGAGAACATTCAAAAGTAACGTTCAGAGAACATTCAAAAGTGTAACGATCAGAGAACATTCAAAAGTGTAACGATCAGAGAACATTCAAAAGTAACGATCCGAGAACATTCAAAAGTAACGATCCGAGAACATTCAAAAGTAACGTTCAGAGAACATTCAAAAGTAACGATCCGAGAACATTCTAAAGTAACGATCAGAGAACATTCTAAAGTAACGATCAGAGAACATTCAAAAGTAACGATCAGAGAACATTCAAAAGTAACGAGAACATTCAAAAGTAACGATCAGAGAACATTCTAAAGTAACGATCAGAGAACATTCTAAAGTAACGATCAGAGAACATTCTAAAGTAACGATCAGAGAACATTCAAAAGTAACGATCAGAGAACATTCAAAAGTAACGATCAGAGAACATTCAAAAGTAACGATCAGAGAACATTCTAAAGTAACGATCAGAGAACATTCTAAAGTAACGATCAGAGAACATTCAAAAGTAACGATCAGAGAACATTCTAAAGTAACGATCAGAGAACATTCTAAAGTAACGATCAGAGAACATTCTAAAGTAACGATCAGAGAACATTCTAAAGTAACGATCAGAGAACATTCAAAAGTAGCGATCAGAGAACATTCTAAAGTAGCGATCAGAGAACATTCTAAAGTAACGATCAGAGAACATTCAAAAGTAGCGATCAGAGAACATTCAAAAGTAACGATCAGAGAACATTCAAAAGTAACGATCCGAGAACATTCAAAAGTAACGATCAGAGAACATTCAAAAGTAACGATCAGAGAACATTCTAAAGTAACGATCAGAGAACATTCTAAAGTAACGATCAGAGAACATTCAAAAGTAACGATCAGAGAACATTCAAAAGTAACGATCAGAGAACATTCAAAAGTAACGTTCAGAGAACATTCAAAAGTGTAACGATCAGAGAACATTCAAAAGTGTAACAATCAGAGAACATTCAAAAGTAACGATCCGAGAACATTCAAAAGTAACGTTCAGAGAACATTCAAAAGTAACGATCCGAGAACATTCTAAAGTAACGATCAGAGAACATTCTAAAGTAACGATCAGAGAACATTCAAAAGTAACGATCAGAGAACATTCAAAAGTAACGATCAGAGAACATTCTAAAGTAACGATCAGAGAACATTCTAAAGTAACGATCAGAGAACATTCAAAAGTAACGTTCAGAGAACATTCAAAAGTAACGATCCGAGAACATTCTAAAGTAGCGATCAGAGAACATTCTAAAGTAGCGATCAGAGAACATTCTAAAGTAACGATCAGAGAACATTCAAAAGTAACGATCAGAGAACATTCAAAAGTAACGATCAGAGAACATTCAAAAGTAACGATCAGAGAACATTCTAAAGTAACGATCAGAGAACATTCAAAAGTAACGATCAGAGAACATTCAAAAGTAACGATCAGAGAACATTCAAAAGTAACGATCAGAGAACATTCTAAAGTAGCGATCAGAGAACATTCTAAAGTAGCGATCATAGAACATTCTAAAGTAACGATCAGAGAACATTCAAAAGTAACGATCAGAGAACATTCTAAAGTAACGATCAGAGAACATTCTAAAGTAGCGATCAGAGAACATTCTAAAGTAGCGATCAGAGAACATTCTAAAGTAGCGATCAGAGAACATTCTAAAGTAACGATCAGAGAACATTCAAAAGTAACGATCAGAGAACATTCAAAAGTAACGATCAGAGAACATTCAAAAGTAACGATCAGAGAACATTCTAAAGTAACGATCAGAGAACATTCAAAAGTAACGATCAGAGAACATTCAAAAGTAACGATCAGAGAACATTCAAAAGTAACGATCAGAGAACATTCAAAAGTAACGATCAGAGAACATTCAAAAGTAACGATCAGAGAACATTCAAAAGTAACGATCAGAGAACATTCAAAAGTAACGATCAGAGAACATTCTAAAGTAACGATCAGAGAACATTCTAAAGTAGCGATCAGAGAACATTCTAAAGTAGCGATCATAGAACATTCTAAAGTAACGATCAGAGAACATTCAAAAGTAACGATCAGAGAACATTCAAAAGTAACGATCAGAGAACATTGTAAAGTAACGATCAGAGAACATTCTAAAGTAGCGATCATAGAACATTCTAAAGTAACGATCAGAGAACATTCTAAAGTAGCGATCAGAGAACATTCTAAAGTAGCGATCATAGAACATTCTAAAGTAACGATCAGAGAACATTCAAAAGTAACGATCAGAGAACATTCAAAAGTAACGATCAGAGAACATTGTAAAGTAACGATCAGAGAACATTCAAAAGTAACGATCAGAGAACATTCAAAAGTAGCGATCAGAGAACATTCTAAAGTAGCGATCAGAGAACATTCTAAAGTAACGATCAGAGAACATTCTAAAGTAGCGATCAGAGAACATTCTAAAGTAGCGATCAGAGAACATTCTAAAGTAGCGATCAGAGAACATTCAAAAGTAACGATCAGAGAACATTCAAAAGTAACGATCAGAGAACATTCAAAAGTAACGATCAGAGAACTTTCAAAAGTAACGATCAGAGAACATTCAAAAGTAACGATCAGAGAACATTCAAAAGTAACGATCAGAGAACATTCAAAAGTAACGATCAGAGAACATTCTAAAGTAACGATCAGAGAACATTCAAAAGTAACGATCAGAGAACATTCAAAAGTAACGATCAGAGAACATTCAAAAGTAACGATCAGAGAACATTCTAAAGTAGCGATCAGAGAACATTCTAAAGTAGCGATCATAGAACATTCTAAAGTAACGATCAGAGAACATTCAAAAGTAACGATCAGAGAACATTCTAAAGTAACGATCAGAGAACATTCTAAAGTAGCGATCAGAGAACATTCTAAAGTAGCGATCAGAGAACATTCTAAAGTAGCGATCAGAGAACATTCTAAAGTAACGATCAGAGAACATTCAAAAGTAACGATCAGAGAACATTCAAAAGTAACGATCAGAGAACATTCAAAAGTAACGATCAGAGAACATTCTAAAGTAACGATCAGAGAACATTCAAAAGTAACGATCAGAGAACATTCAAAAGTAACGATCAGAGAACATTCAAAAGTAACGATCAGAGAACATTCAAAAGTAACGATCAGAGAACATTCAAAAGTAACGATCAGAGAACATTCAAAAGTAACGATCAGAGAACATTCTAAAGTAACGATCAGAGAACATTCTAAAGTAGCGATCATAGAACATTCTAAAGTAGCGATCAGAGAACATTCTAAAGTAGCGATCATAGAACATTCTAAAGTAACGATCAGAGAACATTCAAAAGTAACGATCAGAGAACATTCAAAAGTAACGATCAGAGAACATTCAAAAGTAACGTTCAGAGAACATTCAAAAGTGTAACGATCAGAGAACATTCAAAAGTGTAACAATCAGAGAACATTCAAAAGTAACGATCCGAGAACATTCAAAAGTAACGTTCAGAGAACATTCAAAAGTAACGATCCGAGAACATTCTAAAGTAACGATCAGAGAACATTCTAAAGTAACGATCAGAGAACATTCAAAAGTAACGATCAGAGAACATTCAAAAGTAACGATCAGAGAACATTCTAAAGTAACGATCAGAGAACATTCTAAAGTAACGATCAGAGAACATTCAAAAGTAACGTTCAGAGAACATTCAAAAGTAACGATCCGAGAACATTCTAAAGTAGCGATCAGAGAACATTCTAAAGTAGCGATCAGAGAACATTCTAAAGTAACGATCAGAGAACATTCAAAAGTAACGATCAGAGAACATTCAAAAGTAACGATCAGAGAACATTCAAAAGTAACGATCAGAGAACATTCTAAAGTAACGATCAGAGAACATTCAAAAGTAACGATCAGAGAACATTCAAAAGTAACGATCAGAGAACATTCAAAAGTAACGATCAGAGAACATTCTAAAGTAGCGATCAGAGAACATTCTAAAGTAGCGATCATAGAACATTCTAAAGTAACGATCAGAGAACATTCAAAAGTAACGATCAGAGAACATTCTAAAGTAACGATCAGAGAACATTCTAAAGTAGCGATCAGAGAACATTCTAAAGTAGCGATCAGAGAACATTCTAAAGTAGCGATCAGAGAACATTCTAAAGTAACGATCAGAGAACATTCAAAAGTAACGATCAGAGAACATTCAAAAGTAACGATCAGAGAACATTCAAAAGTAACGATCAGAGAACATTCTAAAGTAACGATCAGAGAACATTCAAAAGTAACGATCAGAGAACATTCAAAAGTAACGATCAGAGAACATTCAAAAGTAACGATCAGAGAACATTCAAAAGTAACGATCAGAGAACATTCAAAAGTAACGATCAGAGAACATTCAAAAGTAACGATCAGAGAACATTCAAAAGTAACGATCAGAGAACATTCTAAAGTAACGATCAGAGAACATTCTAAAGTAGCGATCAGAGAACATTCTAAAGTAGCGATCATAGAACATTCTAAAGTAACGATCAGAGAACATTCAAAAGTAACGATCAGAGAACATTCAAAAGTAACGATCAGAGAACATTGTAAAGTAACGATCAGAGAACATTCTAAAGTAGCGATCATAGAACATTCTAAAGTAACGATCAGAGAACATTCTAAAGTAGCGATCAGAGAACATTCTAAAGTAGCGATCATAGAACATTCTAAAGTAACGATCAGAGAACATTCAAAAGTAACGATCAGAGAACATTCAAAAGTAACGATCAGAGAACATTGTAAAGTAACGATCAGAGAACATTCAAAAGTAACGATCAGAGAACATTCAAAAGTAGCGATCAGAGAACATTCTAAAGTAGCGATCAGAGAACATTCTAAAGTAACGATCAGAGAACATTCTAAAGTAGCGATCAGAGAACATTCTAAAGTAGCGATCAGAGAACATTCTAAAGTAGCGATCAGAGAACATTCAAAAGTAACGATCAGAGAACATTCAAAAGTAACGATCAGAGAACATTCAAAAGTAACGATCAGAGAACTTTCAAAAGTAACGATCAGAGAACATTCAAAAGTAACGATCAGAGAACATTCAAAAGTAACGATCAGAGAACATTCAAAAGTAACGATCAGAGAACATTCAAAAGTAACGATCAGAGAACATTCAAAAGTAACGATCAGAGAACATTCTAAAGTAACGATCAGAGAACATTCTAAAGTAGCGATCAGAGAACATTCTAAAGTAGCGATCATAGAACATTCTAAAGTAACGATCAGAGAACATTCAAAAGTAACGATCAGAGAACATTCTAAAGTAACGATCAGAGAACATTCTAAAGTAGCGATCAGAGAACATTCTAAAGTAGCGATCAGAGAACATTCTAAAGTAGCGATCAGAGAACATTCTAAAGTAACGATCAGAGAACATTCAAAAGTAACGATCAGAGAACATTCAAAAGTAACGATCAGAGAACATTCAAAAGTAACGATCAGAGAACATTCTAAAGTAACGATCAGAGAACATTCAAAAGTAACGATCAGAGAACATTCAAAAGTAACGATCAGAGAACATTCAAAAGTAACGATCAGAGAACATTCAAAAGTAACGATCAGAGAACATTCAAAAGTAACGATCAGAGAACATTCAAAAGTAACGATCAGAGAACATTCTAAAGTAACGATCAGAGAACATTCTAAAGTAGCGATCATAGAACATTCTAAAGTAGCGATCAGAGAACATTCTAAAGTAGCGATCATAGAACATTCAAAAGTAACGATCAGAGAACATTCAAAAGTAACGATCAGAGAACATTGTAAAGTAACGATCAGAGAACATTCAAAAGTAACGATCAGAGAACATTCAAAAGTAGCGATCAGAGAACATTCTAAAGTAACGATCAGAGAACATTCAAAAGTAACGATCAGAGAACATTCAAAAGTAACGATCAGAGAACATTGTAAAGTAACGATCAGAGAACATTCAAAAGTAACGATCAGAGAACATTCAAAAGTAGCGATCAGAGAACATTCTAAAGTAGCGATCAGAGAACATTCTAAAGTAACGATCAGAGAACATTCTAAAGTAGCGATCAGAGAACATTCTAAAGTAGCGATCAGAGAACATTCAAAAGTAGCGATCAGAGAACATTCTAAAGTAACGATCAGAGAACATTCAAAAGTAACGATCAGAGAACATTCAAAAGTAACGATCAGAGAACATTCTAAAGTAACGATCAGAGAACATTCTAAAGTAGCGATCAGAGAACATTCTAAAGTAGCGATCATAGAACATTCTAAAGTAACGATCAGAGAACATTCAAAAGTAACGATCAGAGAACATTCAAAAGTAACGATCAGAGAACATTGTAAAGTAACGATCAGAGAACATTCTAAAGTAGCGATCATAGAACATTCTAAAGTAACGATCAGAGAACATTCTAAAGTAGCGATCAGAGAACATTCTAAAGTAGCGATCATAGAACATTCTAAAGTAACGATCAGAGAACATTCAAAAGTAACGATCAGAGAACATTCAAAAGTAACGATCAGAGAACATTGTAAAGTAACGATCAGAGAACATTCAAAAGTAACGATCAGAGAACATTCAAAAGTAGCGATCAGAGAACATTCTAAAGTAGCGATCAGAGAACATTCTAAAGTAACGATCAGAGAACATTCTAAAGTAGCGATCAGAGAACATTCTAAAGTAGCGATCAGAGAACATTCTAAAGTAGCGATCAGAGAACATTCAAAAGTAACGATCAGAGAACATTCAAAAGTAACGATCAGAGAACATTCAAAAGTAACGATCAGAGAACTTTCAAAAGTAACGATCAGAGAACATTCAAAAGTAACGATCAGAGAACATTCAAAAGTAACGATCAGAGAACATTCAAAAGTAACGATCAGAGAACATTCTAAAGTAACGATCAGAGAACATTCAAAAGTAACGATCAGAGAACATTCAAAAGTAACGATCAGAGAACATTCAAAAGTAACGATCAGAGAACATTCTAAAGTAGCGATCAGAGAACATTCTAAAGTAGCGATCATAGAACATTCTAAAGTAACGATCAGAGAACATTCAAAAGTAACGATCAGAGAACATTCTAAAGTAACGATCAGAGAACATTCTAAAGTAGCGATCAGAGAACATTCTAAAGTAGCGATCAGAGAACATTCTAAAGTAGCGATCAGAGAACATTCTAAAGTAACGATCAGAGAACATTCAAAAGTAACGATCAGAGAACATTCAAAAGTAACGATCAGAGAACATTCAAAAGTAACGATCAGAGAACATTCTAAAGTAACGATCAGAGAACATTCAAAAGTAACGATCAGAGAACATTCAAAAGTAACGATCAGAGAACATTCAAAAGTAACGATCAGAGAACATTCAAAAGTAACGATCAGAGAACATTCAAAAGTAACGATCAGAGAACATTCAAAAGTAACGATCAGAGAACATTCTAAAGTAACGATCAGAGAACATTCTAAAGTAGCGATCATAGAACATTCTAAAGTAGCGATCAGAGAACATTCTAAAGTAGCGATCATAGAACATTCTAAAGTAACGATCAGAGAACATTCAAAAGTAACGATCAGAGAACATTCAAAAGTAACGATCAGAGAACATTCAAAAGTAACGTTCAGAGAACATTCAAAAGTGTAACGATCAGAGAACATTCAAAAGTGTAACAATCAGAGAACATTCAAAAGTAACGATCCGAGAACATTCAAAAGTAACGTTCAGAGAACATTCAAAAGTAACGATCCGAGAACATTCTAAAGTAACGATCAGAGAACATTCTAAAGTAACGATCAGAGAACATTCAAAAGTAACGATCAGAGAACATTCAAAAGTAACGATCAGAGAACATTCTAAAGTAACGATCAGAGAACATTCTAAAGTAACGATCAGAGAACATTCAAAAGTAACGTTCAGAGAACATTCAAAAGTAACGATCCGAGAACATTCTAAAGTAGCGATCAGAGAACATTCTAAAGTAGCGATCAGAGAACATTCTAAAGTAACGATCAGAGAACATTCAAAAGTAACGATCAGAGAACATTCAAAAGTAACGATCAGAGAACATTCAAAAGTAACGATCAGAGAACATTCTAAAGTAACGATCAGAGAACATTCAAAAGTAACGATCAGAGAACATTCAAAAGTAACGATCAGAGAACATTCAAAAGTAACGATCAGAGAACATTCTAAAGTAGCGATCAGAGAACATTCTAAAGTAGCGATCATAGAACATTCTAAAGTAACGATCAGAGAACATTCAAAAGTAACGATCAGAGAACATTCTAAAGTAACGATCAGAGAACATTCTAAAGTAGCGATCAGAGAACATTCTAAAGTAGCGATCAGAGAACATTCTAAAGTAGCGATCAGAGAACATTCTAAAGTAACGATCAGAGAACATTCAAAAGTAACGATCAGAGAACATTCAAAAGTAACGATCAGAGAACATTCAAAAGTAACGATCAGAGAACATTCTAAAGTAACGATCAGAGAACATTCAAAAGTAACGATCAGAGAACATTCAAAAGTAACGATCAGAGAACATTCAAAAGTAACGATCAGAGAACATTCAAAAGTAACGATCAGAGAACATTCAAAAGTAACGATCAGAGAACATTCAAAAGTAACGATCAGAGAACATTCAAAAGTAACGATCAGAGAACATTCTAAAGTAACGATCAGAGAACATTCTAAAGTAGCGATCAGAGAACATTCTAAAGTAGCGATCATAGAACATTCTAAAGTAACGATCAGAGAACATTCAAAAGTAACGATCAGAGAACATTCAAAAGTAACGATCAGAGAACATTGTAAAGTAACGATCAGAGAACATTCTAAAGTAGCGATCATAGAACATTCTAAAGTAACGATCAGAGAACATTCTAAAGTAGCGATCAGAGAACATTCTAAAGTAGCGATCATAGAACATTCTAAAGTAACGATCAGAGAACATTCAAAAGTAACGATCAGAGAACATTCAAAAGTAACGATCAGAGAACATTGTAAAGTAACGATCAGAGAACATTCAAAAGTAACGATCAGAGAACATTCAAAAGTAGCGATCAGAGAACATTCTAAAGTAGCGATCAGAGAACATTCTAAAGTAACGATCAGAGAACATTCTAAAGTAGCGATCAGAGAACATTCTAAAGTAGCGATCAGAGAACATTCTAAAGTAGCGATCAGAGAACATTCAAAAGTAACGATCAGAGAACATTCAAAAGTAACGATCAGAGAACATTCAAAAGTAACGATCAGAGAACTTTCAAAAGTAACGATCAGAGAACATTCAAAAGTAACGATCAGAGAACATTCAAAAGTAACGATCAGAGAACATTCAAAAGTAACGATCAGAGAACATTCTAAAGTAACGATCAGAGAACATTCAAAAGTAACGATCAGAGAACATTCTAAAGTAACGATCAGAGAACATTCAAAAGTAACGATCAGAGAACATTCTAAAGTAACGATCAGAGAACATTCTAAAGTAGCGATCAGAGAACATTCTAAAGTAGCGATCAGAGAACATTCTAAAGTAGCGATCAGAGAACATTCTAAAGTAACGATCAGAGAACATTCAAAAGTAACGATCAGAGAACATTCAAAAGTAACGATCAGAGAACATTCAAAAGTAACGATCAGAGAACATTCTAAAGTAACGATCAGAGAACATTCAAAAGTAACGATCAGAGAACATTCAAAAGTAACGATCAGAGAACATTCAAAAGTAACGATCAGAGAACATTCAAAAGTAACGATCAGAGAACATTCAAAAGTAACGATCAGAGAACATTCAAAAGTAACGATCAGAGAACATTCTAAAGTAACGATCAGAGAACATTCTAAAGTAGCGATCATAGAACATTCTAAAGTAGCGATCAGAGAACATTCTAAAGTAGCGATCATAGAACATTCAAAAGTAACGATCAGAGAACATTCAAAAGTAACGATCAGAGAACATTGTAAAGTAACGATCAGAGAACATTCAAAAGTAACGATCAGAGAACATTCAAAAGTAGCGATCAGAGAACATTCTAAAGTAACGATCAGAGAACATTCAAAAGTAACGATCAGAGAACATTCAAAAGTAACGATCAGAGAACATTGTAAAGTAACGATCAGAGAACATTCAAAAGTAACGATCAGAGAACATTCTAAAGTAGCGATCAGAGAACATTCTAAAGTAGCGATCAGAGAACATTCAAAAGTAACGATCAGAGAACATTCAAAAGTAGCGATCAGAGAACATTCTAAAGTAGCGATCAGAGAACATTCAAAAGTAACGATCAGAGAACATTCTAAAGTAGCGATCAGAGAACATTCAAAAGTAACGATCAGAGAACATTCAAAAGTAGCGATCAGAGAACATTCTAAAGTAGCGATCAGAGAACATTCTAAAGTAACGATCAGAGAACATTCTAAAGTAGCGATCAGAGAACATTCTAAAGTAGCGATCAGAGAACATTCTAAAGTAGCGATCAGAGAACATTCAAAAGTAACGATCAGAGAACATTCAAAAGTAACGATCAGAGAACTTTCAAAAGTAACGATCAGAGAACTTTCAAAAGTAACGATCAGAGAACATTCAAAAGTAACGATCAGAGAACATTCAAAAGTAACGATCAGAGAACATTCTAAAGTAACGATCAGAGAACATTCTAAAGTAGCGATCAGAGAACATTCAAAAGTAACGATCAGAGAACATTCAAAAGTAACGATCAGAGAACATTCAAAAGTAACGATCAGAGAACATTCAAAAGTAACGATCAGAGAACATTCTAAAGTAACGATCAGAGAACATTCTAAAGTAACGATCAGAGAACATTCAAAAGTAATGTTCCCAGAATGTTTGAAGAATGATACAATGGAATGTTTCCTTAACTTGCGCATAAAGAAGTTTTTAGATGTTTTGAGTGTTCAGAGATCGTGTGTGTGTGTGTGTGTGTGTCCGCAGGCGCTCACGGAGTCGGCCGGAGACACATCAAGAACACTCTCATCGCCAAACACCCGGACAGATTCGCGTATCCCATCCCACGTAAGACTCGCTCCATCATTCGCACGATTGACTCGCATGACGCTCCTGTGCGACTAACCGCTCTCTCACACACACACACACACACACACACCACACACTTCTCCCCAACAGACACGACCAGACCTCCGAAGAAGGACGAGGAGAACGGGAAGAACTACTTCTTCGTGTCACATGACCAGATGATGCAGGACATCTCCAACAACGATTACCTGGAGTACGGCAGCCACGAGGACGCCATGTACGGCACGCGGCTGGAGACGATCCGGCAGATCCACGAGCAGGGCCTGGTGGCGATCCTGGACGTGGAGCCGCAGGTACGGGCCGGCCCGGATCCTCCCGCTGTCTCCCCGAGCGCTTCTGACGAGCTTGCGTTGTGTTCACAGGCGCTGAAGGTTCTGCGGACCGCCGAGTTTGCGCCGTACGTTGTGTTCATCGGGGCGCCAACCATCACTCCCGCCATGACCGAGGTGAGCTCACACACACTCACGCTCACACACACTCACACACACACACACACACACACACACACACTCACACCCACACACACTCACACACACACATACTCACACCCTCACACACACACATACTCACACACACACACACACCTCTAACACACATACTCACACCCACACTCACACAAACTCACACACACACACACACATACTCACACCCACACACACTCACACACACACATACTCACACACACACACACACACACGCTCACACACACTCACACACACGCTCACACTCACGCTCAAACACACTCACACACTCACTCTCACACACACACACACACTCACACACACACTCACTCACACACACACTCACTCACACACACACATACACACGCTCACACACGCTCACTCTCACACACACTCACGCTTCACTGCATGCTGCATGTGTGTTGACTGGTTCTGTTCTTGCGTCTCCGGGATGCTCTCAGATCCCTAGATGGTGCAGGAAACTTCCTGTAAGTAAAGTGTGTGTCGGCGAGTCGCTCCATGACAGGCGCTCCGTCACACACACTCATGCATAAGAGCCTCAGCAGCTTTTGAAGATCTCTGATGTGTGATTGGTCCATCCAAATGCAATGTTTCAGAGACGATCTTTAAAATATAGTTTCTCTCTATAAAGTCAGTCAAACCAAAAAGTATTCAGACACCGGATATCATTTTTGATATTGTTTCACTAGTGTGATCAGGACACTATAGTTCATTAATGTGAGTGAGGATCGCAAAATAGAGTAAACTGTGACATATTAGACCCAAATATTCTTCATACAGCGTCTACCAGTGACATTTGGCACCAGAAATGACTCCTCCACTTTGAGCTGATCATGTTTTCTTCAGTGTGTTTTCTGTAATTGCTAATGCTCTTTTTACACACACACTGAACAACATGAAGCATTGCTTGGTCACTGGTTGAGCTAAACTGGTATTATCTAATTGTGTAGTTAAATTTAACAGCTGACAGATATTCAACATAACTCATGTGTGAGAGTCTAACAGAAGGACGGACAAAACCAGTCAAATATCCACTGAGTTCTGCTCATATTTATCACCATTTTCTAAACTATAGCGAATAAACTGATAATGTGAGAGATGTTGGAGTGTCTGAGTAATGCTGGTTCGACTGTAGATGCAGAAACTGCTCCAGGTTTCTGCCGAATGCTGAATGGATATGCATGAGTTCACACGGGCTTCTCTCCTGGAGTGACTCGCTCAGGCGGAAGTGTGTGTGGTAGATCGCAGGTTCTGTTGCGCTTCAGTTGTTGTACAGTAGCTTCACATATGCTAACTCTGCTGTAAACAGAGATCGGCCGATAATCGAGGTTCCCGATATTTAAGCTTTTTATTCATATAAAATATATTTATAACACATTTTTCTTAAATATATACATGCATGTGTGTGTATTTATATATACTAAATAATTAAACAGCACACACACATATATTATGTAAACAAACGTTTATTTTGGACGATTAATCGTTGCACACACTATTTTGTATGCAAGGAGGGAGCGAAATTTCAGAGATCACAGTAGTAAGTGTTAAATAAAACCATTTGTTCAATACAGTGCTGTTATAATTCTCAAAAACAGGAATCAAACAATAAATATCGGTTATCATAAACATGCAAATAATCTGTATCGGTCGATCTCCAGCTGTAAAGAAGTGTGATTGTTCAGTGATTAGTGTTGTTGTGTACATGTATCAGTGTGTGCTCCTCCAGTGATGTGTGTGTGTGTGTGTGTGCTCCTCAGGACGAGTCTCTGCAGCGGCTCCAGAAGGAGTCCGAGGCGCTCCAGCGCTCATACGCTCATTACTTCGATCAGACGGTCATCAATAACGAGATCGACGACACCATCCGCATGCTGGAGGAGGCCATCGACCTGGTGTGCAGCACTGCGCAGTGGGTGCCCGTGTCCTGGGTGTACTAGCCACACACACACACACACGCACGCCACGGACTACCAGCGCCGAGTGTTGTATATACCTATACATATATAAATATCTATAAATATGAATATATAAGTCATAGATATGGTCCTGTACTAATACCGAGGGGGTTGATGACATTTTATACTGTTTTCTTTTTAAATGTACGAGACGGCGTCTCTGAGCAATGATGAGCACAGTCTGTCAATCAAACCTTAGCTGTGGGCGTGGCTTCGTGACTCCACCCACTGACGGTGTACAAGCACAGCTCACACACACACACACACACACACCCCTCTGTTTACAGTAGGTTTGCACAAGGGCAGCTCTTCCTCGGTTGCTCCTCTTCCTCGATGTGTCCGTGTCTCTCCCGAATCCGGACGGACGCTTCCCTCTTCCCAGTGTTAGTGACGTGTTTGTAAATGTCCTGGATTTGATTTCTTGTGCGGAAACGGGGTGGAAAATATTCATTCCTAGATCGATCCTTTCAGAAAATGTGCTGTCTTAAAAGAGTATTATTGTTTTACTCCCGAGAGGATTTTACTGTGTGTAAATGTTTCAATGGTGCGTTCCTTTTGCGGTTGAAATGAAGTAGTGTGTGTATAAACAACTGAACAGACTGTGTGAACTCTTCATTTCATATTGCCCTGTGTACATGATCTCTGCAAAGGACAAAACTGCTCTTCGATATGTTTTTTTTAATCTATTTCCTTTCATGTGTTGAATAAGTAAATTGCTTTTGAAATCAGGTCATGCATGTTGTTTTTGTCAATGATGATGATTTAAAACTTAAACTTTTATTTATTTATATAGCAGATTTAATAGCAACGTTGTTGCCATAGCTCATATTCTCCAGCAGATGGTGCTGTTTCACACATGCACATCACGTGGTGTCTCACACACATCTAAATATACAGCTCTAACTGAGAGAGAGTGTGTATAAATTCAGAAATCTGATCAATGTTTTATAAGCAAAGTATGAAACCGTTTTTAGTTGGTTTAATAACACAGACAGACAGAGTTGGGCTTGCTTATTATTTTCATGAAAATATAAAGCAACTTCTTAAAAAAAAAAAAAAAAATCTGATGATGAAGCACGTTTCAACACGTGATGATGAAGATGATGGGGGTTTAAACTGCTCATATTTCTCCAGTAGATGGTGCTGTTTCACTCATGCACATCACGTGGTGCCTCACACACAACCAGCCCTAATAACTGGGTGTGTGTAAAGTCAGAAATCTGACCAATGCTTTATAATGCAAAGTCTGAAAACGTTTAATAATGTCTGATGGTTTAATAATACAGACAGAGTTGGGCTTGTTTATTATTAGTATTAAGGAAATATATAGCAACTTTTTTCAAATGTTTTTCCAACAAAACAAAAAAAACGGTTTGATGGTGAAGCTCACGGTTAAACACGTGACAACGTGATGACGTCATCGTCTTCCGGGTCCTGTGCTCGCGCTGTCACTCACTGACGCCTCCTGCCGGAATAACAACAACACACACACACACACACACTGATCAAACCTCGGGTAAAATATTCACACCAGCGGCTCAGGAATCCTGACAGCGACTCTCAGTAGTGTTGTCTAGGTAGGCAACACACTATTTTGTGAGGCTTTAAGACGCGGCCGCGGGCATTTAAACATCAAACGGGCCGCGCGTCATTCTAGAAGAACCGAATATCAGTTGAGCATTAAAGCCATCATCACACACCGGGCCCGTTAGTGCTGGTTGAGTGAGTAGTTAGTTGTGTGATGGTCTGAGGGGGGGCGCGCGCCTGGTGACGCAGGAAAAACAGCCGAAACGCGCGAAACAAACACTGACGGACTGCAGGAGCGCGCCGCGGGTGAGCGATGAGTGACGTGTGTTTCTCATTGTTAAGTGACACTACAAACATGAGCTCGAAAAACCAAACATGAGCTCGCGCGCGTCTGACACGTTTATCCGCTCCTGTGAACCGGTTTTCTGTGTGTTTGCGGAGCAAAATGGCTGCTGACTGACACACACACACGATTAAACACAGACTGAGCGGCCTGTTTTGAGCTCGTGTGTGCGGTAAGGTTGACATGATGAGGATGATATGAGAGAGAGAGAGAGAGAGAGAGAGCGCGCGCGAGTGTCGCGCCATTTATGAGGTGGAGCAGCGGTTAGCATGATAGCACTGATGCTAACAGGCCTCAATAACACCCGCACGAACACAATGACAGATTCTAACTAAGCGTCACGAGGCGTACTTTTATGCGGTTGTTTGAATGTGCTCGTGTTTGTTTTGTAATGTTTATCTTGTAATGTTTGTCTGTGCTGGAATATAAACGTTAAGAACGCGAGCGGAATGCTAATGCTAACGTTAGCGGTTTCAGAAACCGGCCTTTAAAGTGATTCTTTATCAGATTAAATAGCTAATAATTACTGTCATTTGAACGTGTGTCTGTAACAGATCGGTGTGCTGCTACAGGAATGTGATGCTAATGGAAGAAGACTATGTAGTGTAAAAGCTCTATTGATCAGCGCTGTTTCCTCGTCAAGGTGATTGACAGCTCGTCATGTTGATATTTACATGTTACGTGTGTGTGTTGTGAGATGAGAAACGTGTTTCATAATGAAGTCTCGCCGTTTTATGTGCAATTTCTCCAAATATACAGTTAAGAGGATGGACTGCATTTGAGCCTTTGATATTAATATCATATGTTTCTGGCGGAGGACGGAGAGTGGGATCTCCTGGAAAGCAGAGCTCGGGTTTAGATGCCAGATATGGCTCATGAAGGCAGCGGAATATTTACATGTAAAAGGCCAAATATATTTTGTCAAAATTCCCTATATAGTAATTGGACAATGTTTCGTTTCTGTTATGTTGCATTTCCACTGTATTTCTCTGTGCTGCAGGTGTATTATTTAGATGTGTTATATACATTTTATATGGCAAGCCGTTTTAACTTTTATTCATTTCCAGGATATGAATACTATATCAACAATTGTATTTTCACTAGTGAAATGTCACCATAGACTGCCATTTAAAATTAATTGTTAATATCAAGAATTGATTTCCTACTAGTAGAAATATAATTTTTGATATCAATAATTACATTGTTACTAGTAAAAATGCGAATTCCTGATATCAATAATTAAATTATCACTAGTCTAAATGTCTATTCTTGATATCAACAACTGAATTGCTACTAGTAAAAATTTTCATTTTTGATATCTGAAAATGTATTTCTGATATCAATATTATTTCAGATATCTAAAATGGCTTTCTTACTAGTAACAATCACATTCATGATATCAGAAATTAACATTGTCACTAGTGAAAATTGAATTATTGATATCAAAAATGAACATTGTTACTAGTAGCAATTCAATTGTTGATATCAAGAATAGACATTTCAACTAGTGACAATTTAATTCTTGATATCAAAAATAAAAGTTTTTACTAGTAAGAATTGTGTTTCTGATATGTGAAATTGGAATTTCAACTAGTAAGAAATCAATTCTTGATATCAAGAATTGATTTTGAATGGCAGCCTATGGTGACATTTCACTAGTGAAAATACAATTACAGATATCAAGAATGATAGTTTTTACTAGTTGCAATTCAATTGTTGATATCAAGAATTATCATTTTAACTAGTGAAAATGTAAATGTTGATGTCAAGAATTACCATTGTTACTAGTGAAAATGTAATTCCTGATATCAAAAATTGCCATTGTTACTAGTAGAAATATTATTCCTGATATCAATAATTATAATTTTAACTAGTGAAAATGTAATTGTTGATATCAAGTATTCATATCCTGGAAATGAATAAAAGTTAAAACAGCTTGCCATACATTTTATGCATTTATTTATTTAAACTTGGTTCATTTTAAATAAATGAACCAAGAATAAATCATAATAAATGAAAATAAATGCATTTATTTTCTCCAAAAATAAATGCATTTATTTATTTAAACTTCATCCATCGGCATGGATGAAGGAACATCACCTGCAGCTCAACCTGGCAAAGACTGAGCTTCTCATCCTCCCTGCCAATCCGTCTCTACAGCACGACTTCACTATCCAGCTAGAGTCATCCTCAATCACCCCATCAAGGTCGGCCAGAAATCTTGGAGTAATCTTTGATGATCAGCTGACCTTCACAGACCACATCACAAAGACAGCTCGATCATGCAGGTTTGCTATGCACAACATCAGGAAGATCAGGCCTTTCCTAACTGAGCATGCAACACAACTTCTCGTCCAGGCCCTGGTCATTTCTAGGCTTGATTACTGCAATGCTCTTCTGGCTGGACTTCCATCATGTGCAACTAAACCTCTACAAATGATCCAGAATGCTGCAGCTCGCCTGGTCTTCAACGAGCCCAAAAGGGCCCACGTCACTCCTCTGCTCATCTCTCTGCACTGGCTACCACTCGCTGCTCGCATCAAGTTCAAGGCTTTGACGCTTGCTTACAGATTGACCACAGGTTCAGCTCCCTCCTACTTCCAGTCACTACTACAAGTCTACATCCCTACCAGAAGCCTACGATCGGTCAATGAGCGACGGCTCGTGGTACCATCACAGCGGGGCACAAAATCACTCTCCAGAACATTCTCATTCACGGTTCCATGCTGGTGGAGTGATCTGCCGTCCCTCATCCGGAATGCAGAATCCCTGACAACATTCAAAAGACAACTGAGAACTCATCTCTTCCGGGAGCACTTAACATAACATTAAAAAAAAAAAAAATCCTTTCCTCTAAATCCTCGCTTGCCTGGCTTATGCTTCTCCGAGCTATGGCTGAACTTTGTATTTTGAGCACTTCTTGCGTTGTTTTTGCCTCTTCACGATGACTCGCTTGGTTTAGTCCTCAGTTGTAAGTCGCTTTGGATAGAAGCGTCTGCTAAATGACTAAATGTAAATGTGTAAATGTAAACTTTTTTATTTGATTTAATTTCGTTAGGTTTAGTTTGATTTATGTGTTTGTTGCACCTGTGTTTTGATTTGGACTGAGTGTGTTTGATGTTGTTGTGTTTGTGTTTCTCATCAGAGCACACCTGTGTGACAGGAAGTGTGTGCATGTCACTTCCTGAGGGCGGCGCTGAAGCGTGTGCTGGACCCAAACACTCTGTGTTCTTCAGGACCGTGGGCGGGTGTTGAGGTCCAGAACTGGTCAGCTGTGTGTTGGTAAGGCATTATTAACCTTCAACGCTCCTGCTCTCCATCTCCACCGGCTATTCAGCTTTCTCTTTATTAGTGAGCCCGTTTGACCCTTATAAGTGCAGCAACACACACACACACACACACACACACACAGAGACACACACGCACATATGCACAGACACACACGCGCGCACGCATGCACAGACAGACACGCATGATCAGACACACACAGACCGACAGACACACACACGCGCGCACAGACCGACAGACACACACACACACACGCACGCATGACCAGACACACACACACACACGCGCGCACAGACCGACAGACACACACACACACACGCACGCATGACCAGACACACACACACACACACACGCGCGCACAGACCGACACACACACACACACACACGCACGCATGACCAGACACACACACACACACGTATGCACAGACAGACACGCATGACCAGACACACACACACACACACGCGCGCACAGACCGACACACACACACACACGCACGCATGACCAGACACACACACACACACGTATGCACAGACAGACACGCATGACCAGACACACACACACAGACACACACGCGCACGCATGCACAGACAGACACGCATTATCAGACACACACACACACACACACAGACACACAGACACACACACATACAGTCTTTACATAGACCAGCGGAGCGTCAGGACAGAAACACACGCGTCTGATGATGTTAACAGACAAACTGTACGGCACAGAACAAACGTGTGTGTGTGTCTATCTGTGTGTGTGTGTGTGTGTGTGTCTATCTGTGTGTGTGTGTGTGTGTGTGTGTGTGTGTGTGTCTATCTGTGAAGATCTGCTGTATGCCGCTTGTCCATGATTATGTGCATGCATTTGACTGCATCTATAGTATTTGTGTCCCTGTAAATCATTTCTTTTAAGTGGACTCAAATAAATAGTTAAAATGTGTGTGTGTGTGTGTGTGGACGGACGAGAGCAGCTGGTGTTCAGCGGTTAAAGTTAGCAGCGGCATCTGATCCGCACAGACGTCTGAACTGAACCCGTTCAGTGTGTGTGTGTGTGTGTTGATCTGCTGGGGTGTGTGTGTGTGTGTTGATCTGCTGGGGTGTGTGTGTGTTGATCTGCTGGGGTGTGTGTGTGTTGATCTGCTGGTGTGTGTGTGTGTGTTGATCTGCTGGTGTGTGTGTGTGTGTTGATCTGCTGGTGTGTGTGTGTGTTGATCTGCTGGTGTGTGTGTGTTGATCTGCTGGTGTGTGTGTGTTGATCTGCTGGTGTGTGTGTGTTGATCTGCTGGTGTGTGTGTGTTGATCTGCTGGTGTGTGTGTGTGTTGATCTGCTGGTGTGTGTGTGTGTTGATCTGCTGGTGTGTGTGTGTTGATCTGCTGGTGTGTGTGTTGATCTGCTGGTGTGTGTGTGTTGATCTGCTGGTGTGTGTGTTGATCTGCTGGTGTGTGTGTGTTGATCTGCTGGTGTGTGTGTGTTGATCTGCTGGTGTGTGTGTGTTGATCTGCTGGTGTGTGTGTGTTGATCTGCTGGTGTGTGTGTGTTGATCTGCTGGTGTGTGTGTGTGTGTGTTGATCTGCTGGTGTGTGTGTGTTGATCTGCTGGTGTGTGTGTTGATCTGCTGGTGTGTGTGTGTTGATCTGCTGGTGTGTGTGTGTTGATCTGCTGGTGTGTGTGTGTTGATCTGCTGGTGTGTGTGTGTTGATCTGCTGGTGTGTGTGTGTTGATCTGCTGGTGTGTGTGTGTTGATCTGCTGGTGTGTGTGTGTGTTGATCTGCTGGTGTGTGTGTGTGTTGATCTGCTGGTGTGTGTGTGTTGATCTGCTGGTGTGTGTGTTGATCTGCTGGTGTGTGTGTGTTGATCTGCTGGTGTGTGTGTGTGTTGATCTGCTGGTGTGTGTGTGTTGATCTGCTGGTGTGTGTGTTGATCTGCTGGTGTGTGTGTGTTGATCTGCTGGTGTGTGTGTGTTGATCTGCTGGTGTGTGTGTGTTGATCTGCTGGTGTGTGTGTGTTGATCTGCTGGTGTGTGTGTGTTGATCTGCTGGTGTGTGTGTGTGTTGATCTGCTGGTGTGTGTGTGTTGATCTGCTGGTGTGTGTGTTGATCTGCTGGTGTGTGTGTGTTGATCTGCTGGTGTGTGTGTGTGTTGATCTGCTGGTGTGTGTGTTGATCTGCTGGTGTGTGTGTGTTGATCTGCTGGTGTGTGTGTGTTGATCTGCTGGTGTGTGTGTGTTGATCTGCTGGTGTGTGTGTGTTGATCTGCTGGTGTGTGTGTGTTGATCTGCTGGTGTGTGTGTGTGTTGATCTGCTGGTGTGTGTGTGTTGATCTGCTGGTGTGTGTGTGTGTTGATCTGCTGGTGTGTGTGTGTGTTGATCTGCTGGTGTGTGTGTGTTGATCTGCTGGTGTGTGTGTGTTGATCTGCTGGTGTGTGTGTGTTGATCTGCTGGTGTGTGTGTGTTGATCAGCTGGTGTGTGTGTGTGTGTGTCTGCAGGTAATGCCATGGTCTCTGAGGCTCGTCCTGAGCTCCCGCTGCTTCGGTCTCGTTCTCTCGGACGCTGGAATCGGGGAAACCCGTAAAGCACATAATCAGACCGGATCGCCCGGATCAGCCGCGCGTCGAGCATGACGGCCACCACCCGCGGGTCTCCTGTGGGCGGCAACGAGAGCCAGAGCCAGGCGCCCGACACCCAGACCCAGACCCAGACCCAGGTGTGTGTGTGTGTGTGTGTGTGTGTGTGTGAGAGACAGCTCAGCTCAGCAAACACAGTCTGTAAACACAGATCTCTATAGGTGCAATGTGCATCACATGACTTTTCCAAATGCCTCCTCTTGGGTTCCTCCATCTTCAGAAGATCAGCTGTCACCGGACAGAACCAGGAGTCCAGGACCCAGAGCTTTTCAAGTGTTTCCAGATTAATGTCGCTTGAACCGGTTTCTGAGAAGCTGCTAAAAGCATCTGTTAATTCATTAGTCGATTATCTAATCCTCAAGGCAGTTTCTGAAGATGTAACACCGGCTCACACAGAACGATGACTACATTAGTGTAGGAATATAGGACCACACCGACACACATCATCGCTGTTTATTCTCAGATTTGGCGTCTGTCGCTTTAAGAGCTGGAGCTCTGTAGAGCAGGATGGATTCTGATTGGCTGTCAGTGTTCTTATTGTTCATCAGCTGGAGAAAATCTTTTGTGATTCCAGTGAAATCAGTCCTCTGTGTCGTTATCATTATAGTTGTGATGTGACCTCTATTTAATATTCAGCAATATTATTGATCTCCTGCATTATATGAGAGCTGAGCTGGACGATGACATCACGGTTTACTCCAGAGCGGCTGTATATATAAATGAACTAAATAACTTTTTTACAACAGAAATGAAGCATCGCTGAACTGGCTTAAGCTGGACTGGCGCTGTTCTCTTCTGTGTCGTTATTGTCCTGTTATCTCAGTAAAGCTGCTCTGATGTTAGCCAGAAACATGGATAAGCTGCATATACAGCGGCTTGTGTGTGACGTCATGTTGTTGTCGTTCTCTCGTGTGTGTGTGTTTAGACGCTCTCGCCGAACTCCTCCGATGAGACGTCACCCATCAGTCCACCAGAGGAAGTGGTTCAGGCAGAAGCTCCGCCCACACAGGAAGAGGAGGAGCCTGCCTTCCCACACACAGACCTGGCCAAGCTGGACGACATGATCAACCGGTGAGCCTGACGCCTCTCACAGTGTGTGTGTGTGTGTGTGTGTGTGTGTGTGTGTGTGTGTGTGTGTGGTAACGTGTGCTCCTCTGGTCCAGGCCGCGCTGGGTGGTTCCGGTTCTGCCCAAAGGAGAGCTGGAGGTTCTGCTGGAAGCGGCGATCGAGCTCAGCAAAAAAGGTCTGAAAAACATCCATCATTATTCATCATTCATATGATCGTGGATATTCAATCTAACTGCATTCATCATTCGATAACCGCAATAATCCTGCAGTTTAAATTAATCACTTTTTACCAGCCAAATGAGGGAAATTAAATTGCAGTTATATTGTATTATAAATAAATAAATAATTAATTAATTAAATATTATTAGTTTTCACAGCATTACACTAAATCATATGCACCTATTTTGATTATAAATTTCAGTATTACTTTATATACAATTCCAAGTAAAAGGCTTCCAGTGTAAGCAGCATGACTGAAATCACACGAGTATTAGTCTGACCTGGTGTGTGTGTGTGTGTGTGTGTGTGTGTGTGTGAGAAGGGCTGGACGTGAAGTGTGAGGCGTGTCAGAGGTTCTTCCGCGACGGCCTGACCATCTCCTTCACAAAGATCCTGACGGATGAGGCCGTGAGCGGCTGGAAGTTTGAAATCCACGTGAGTGTGTGACCGATCTCTCGGACCCTAACCCCTGATCTCAGCGGTACACGGCGTGGCTACCTTCCCTCAGTTTGCACCTTCAACACACACACACACACACACACACACACACACACACACACACACACACATGTTTTGAGTCGATTCTACAATGTTAAGTGGTTGAAAAAAACCCTCCTTAATTCC
This sequence comes from Rhinichthys klamathensis goyatoka, assembly GCF_029890125.1. Taxonomy (NCBI): domain Eukaryota; kingdom Metazoa; phylum Chordata; class Actinopteri; order Cypriniformes; family Leuciscidae; genus Rhinichthys; species Rhinichthys klamathensis. The sequence continues at coordinate 248,694 of NW_026607194.1, forward strand.
GCGTTTGTAGGCAAAAATGGGAAAACTATAATTCAGAGCATTTTGTTTTTTTATTTGTCGAATTAAAATCAATAAATCCAACACAATGCGGATCATGCCACACTGGTTTACGGTTCCGTTTGGTGCCATTTGCTTTTTGAGTTATTGAAATTTGATGTGTTTTTGTTTGAAATAAATAATTGATCTACTACTTTATAGCATAGTCAGATTTGTCTAAGCATATTTTGGCATCTTTGTATAGTCTCACCCAACACAGATGTGTTTTTAATTACAATTTTAACTTGTGATAAAATCAAAAAACTTGTTTAAATGCGTTATAACGATGGTTTATAGAGTTCAGCCGCTGATTACTACAGCCACCCAGTGGCTATTATTGCACTTTTGTTATTTTTATTCCAGCATATGACACCAGATTTGTAGGTTTAGGCTGTCTGAACTTACTGGAAGGATGTATTTGACTGAAGTTATAGAAATATTAAACATAACATAAAAATAAGCATAATTTACATAGAAAATATGGTACTTTTAGAGGTAAAAAAAAAAATAATACAAGTTTTTATTTTATCAAAGATAGAAATGTTTTGATCACACCTGAGACCTTCGTGCCCAAACCCGTCCACGAAGGCGTAATGAAGGTCTGCATGTGAGCGCTGTTCGTGTGTGTGTGTGTGTGTGTCGCAGAGGTGCATCATCAGCAACACGCACCGGCTGATGGAGCTCTGCGTGGCCAAGCTGGCCCAGGACTGGTTCCCTCTGCTCGAGCTGCTCTCCATGGCCACCAACCCGCACTGCAAGTTCCACATCTACAACGGCACGCGCCCGTCTGAGAGCGTCCCTGCGGGAGCGCAGCTGGCCGACGACGAGCTGTTCGCCCGGCCGCCCGACCCGCGCTCTCCCAAGGTGCACTGCTTCGTCTCTCGCTCTCAACTGTGAACCTCTCTCTCTCTGATCTTTTGCATGAGTTTAAATTAGGACTGCACAATATATCGAGATATCGCATTATGTATATCGCTAGGGATGGCCCGATACCATTTTTTTTCAAACCGATACGAGTACGAGTATTTACATTTGTGTACTTGCCGATACCGAGTACCGATACCGATATTTCTACTGCAAAATTAATAGGCTCCCAGAAGAGAAGACGACTATTTTAGAACACAGGTTAGAAGACTGTTTTTATTTTCTTCTCTGCTTGTTTTAACAAGTCTAAAAATAAAAAAATTTTTGTAAAATAATAAATGTATTAACACACAAACCACTGTTAATTTAACATAAAAGCAAGCAGGCTAACTGCGTGCATGGTCTGGCATTCTGAATGTGCGCAAGTGCGCTCCCTTAATAAATCCTAAAAGCTGACAGTTCATTGCGATCTCACACAACTCTGTTATTATCAATGAAGCTGACTGCACAATCAATCTTTCATAATATCCACACTTTGTTCATTATAATTAGAGGATTTGCCAGCATACAGAATTCAGCACTGAACAAAAAAGTCCGTTTTGAGTGGTGAGTGGAGTCTATCTTAAATGCTTCTGATTGGCCATTGCGTTCCAGAAATCAACACATATGTCTGTGATTGGCTACATCGCTCAACGCTGTAACCATGTTATGAATAGAAACTCTGTCCTGTAAATCGTTTCTATTTTGTTGTAGTTGTTCTTGTTGCTTTTCTGCAAGAGATGAATAAAAATCTTTTATTTTTTATTTTTTATTCATAGATATTTCTAGTTTGCGGGAGTCCCGCGAATCGTTTTATTCTCCCGTAACCCGCACACACAGAGTGAGTGCATTACCGCCCGCGCGCGCGCTCGGCCATCAGATCTATGATGCGTCTTCAGATGTTTAACTAGATTGCTGGTGTTAAACGATGTACTTTCTTTCCCTCCTCTCGACACCTTAGCTGAACATAACTCACAGTCTGCCTTGCTGTTGTCATCACCCCTTATCTTGAAATGAGCCCAAACCGCCGACATTATACTTTCCTATGCCTCAGTTCACCTCGACAAAGCACTCGCGGCGGCCAGTTTCGTTTTGCAAAATGTACGTGGTATCGGTGCGTGGTATCGGCGAATTTTTATGAGTACGAGTACGAGTATATTAGGACAGTATCGGCCCGATCCCCGATGCCAGTATCGGTATCGGGCCATCCCTATATATCGCAACGGGTCATGAACAGCAGACAGAGAGAATCACTCGCTGTTCTTCACTGAATAACTTTAGTAGCTTTAATAAGAATCAGTATATATTTAATTTATACAGGGAAAACTAAGCAGTGTTTTATTTTTACATGTGATTATTCAGTTTCTTACGCTATTATAACACTTCTTACGCTGCAGTAAAACTGCTGTTCACTGTCAGAAGCTGGAGGGATGTTAGCTTCAGGAACAAGAACACATGTGGGCGGGGCTTGATTGTGTCTGTGGGGATTTGATTGGATGGTTGTGGTTTGCTATTGGCTGATCTCATGTGAGTGACAGGTTATAGCCCCGCCCACATCATCAGAGAAGAGAAGAGATGCTGCGAGAACTTATTCTGATTCTACATTATTAACACAATAATGATGATGTGCACAGATAAATCATTTAGAATAAACACTGCAATATTCCATTAAGAAAAACAAGAATTATCCATTTTGATGTCATGGTGACTTTAACATCTGTGAAACACAAATGAACCTCCTCATGGGGAAGTAGGTACTGGTGTAATTACACATATAACATTAACTTTGTTTCCATCCACCTATTTATTTGTGAATTTTGGTATATTGCGTAAAAACACTATATGGAAACGACAGGATGCACATTTACAGAATAAATCCCTCGATGTGTGACTTTCCCTCAGCGTCAGCTGTGATTGGCTAACTGGAGTAACCGGTGGACCAATGGCGTCGCAGCGTCTCTAATGTTGGTCTGGTGTTTCTGAAACGCCGGAGTGGAAGTGTGTGTTCAGAGTGATTGGGTGTAATTCCCTCCAGAAGCGTCTCACACACACGAGTGTGTTCCCGAACACCAGCATCCGAACGCCAGAGAACACGACAGCGTTTACTGTGTTTCATCTCACGCTCGACACACACTCGTTCATGATGACGCTCGACACACACTCGTTCATGATGACGCTCGACACACACTCGTTCATGATGACGCTCGACACACACTCGTTCATGATGACGCTCGACACACACTCGTTCATGATGACGCTCGACACACACTCGTTCATGATGACGCTCGACACACACTCGTTCATGATGACGCTCGACACACACTCGTTTATGATGACGCTCGACACACACTCGTTCATGATGACGCTCGACACACACTCGTTCATGATGACGCTCGACACACACTCGTTCATGATGACGCTCGACACACACTCGCTCATGATGACGCTCGACACACACTCGTTCATGATGACGCTCGACACACACTCGTTCATGATGACGCTCGACACACACTCGTTCATGATGACGCTCGACACACACTCGCTCATGATGACGCTCGACACACACTCGTTCATGATGACGCTCGACACACACTCGTTCATGATGACGCTCGACACGCACTCGTTCATGATGACGCTCGACACACACTCGCTCATGATGACGCTCGACACACACTCGTTATGATGACGCTCGACACACACTCGTTCATGATGACGCTCGACACACACTCGTTCATGATGACGCTCGACACACACTCGTTCATGATGACGCTCGACACACACTCGCTCATGATGACGCTCGACACACACTCGCTCATGATGACGCTCGACACACACTCGTTATGATGACGCTCGACACACACTCGTTCATGATGACGCTCGACACACACTCGCTCATGATGACGCTCGACACACACTCGTTAATGATGACGCTCGACACACACTCGTTCATGATGACGCTCGACACACACTCGTTCATGATGACGCTCGACACACACTCGTTCATGATGACGCTCGACACACACTCGTTCATGATGACGCTCGACACACACTCGTTTATGATGACGCTCGACACACACTCGTTATGATGACGCTCGACACACACTCGTTCATGATGACGCTCGACACACACTCGCTCATGATGACGCTCGACACACACTCGTTTATGATGACGCTCGACACACACTCGTTCATGATGACGCTCGACACACACTCGTTATGATGACGCTCGACACACACTCGTTATGATGACGCTCGACACACACTCGTTTATGATGACACTCGACACACACTCGTTCATGATGACGCTCGACACACACTCGTTATGATGACGCTCGACACACACTCGTTTATGATGACGCTCGACACACACTCGTTTATGATGACGCTCGACACACACTCGTTTATGATGACGCTCGACACACACTCGTTTATGATGACGCTCGACACACACTCGTTCATGATGACGCTCGACACACACTCGTTTATGATGACGCTCGACACACACTCGTTATGATGACGCTCGACACACACTCGTTCATGATGACGCTCGACACACACTCGTTCATGACGCTCGACACACACTCGTTCATGATGACGCTCGACACACACTCGTTCATGACGCTCGACACACACTCGTTCATGATGACGCTCGACACACACTCGCTTATGATGACGCTCGACACACTCGTTTATGATGACGCTCGACACACTCGTTATGATGACGCTCGACACACACTCGTTCATGATGACGCTCGACACACACTCGTTCATGATGACGCTCGACACACACTCGTTTATGATGACGCTCGACACGCACTCGTTCATGATGACGCTCGACACACACTCGTTCATGATGACGCTCGACACACACTCGTTTATGATGACGCTCGACACGCACTCGTTTATGATGACGCTCGACACACACTCGTTTATGATGACGCTCGACACACACTCGTTCATGATGACGCTCGACACACACTCGTTTATGATGACGCTCGACACACACTCGTTTATGATGACGCTCGACACGCACTCGTTCATGATGACGCTCGACACACACTCGTTCATGATGACGCTCGACACACACTCGTTTATGATGACGCTCGACACACACTCGTTTATGATGACGCTCGACACACACTCGTTTATGATGACGCTCGACACACACTCGTTCATGATGACGCTCGACACACACTCGCTTATGATGACGCTCGACACACTCGTTCATGATGACGCTCGACACACACTCGTTTATGATGACGCTCAACACACTCGTTCATGATGACGCTCGACACACACTCGTTCATGATGACGCTCGACACACACTCGCTCATGATGACGCTCGACACACACTCGTTCATGATGACGCTCGACACACACTCGTTTATGATGACGCTCGACACACACTCGTTCATGATGACGCTCGACACACACTCGTTCATGATGACACTCGACACACACTCGCTCATGATGACACTCGACGCACACTCGTTTATGATGACGCTCGACACACACTCGTTCATGATGACGCTCGACGCACACTCGTTTATGATGACGCTCGACACACACTCGCTCATGATGACGCTCGACACACACTCGCTCATGATGACGCTCGACACACACTCGTTCATGATGACGCTCGACACACACTCGTTCATGATGACGCTCGACACACACTCCTTCATGATGACGCTCGACACACACTCGTTCATGATGACGCTCGACACACACTCGTGCATGATGACGCTCGACACACACTCCTTCATGATGACGCTCGACACACACTCGTTCATGATGACGCTCGACACACACTCGTTCATGATGACGCTCGACACACACTCGTTCATGATGACGCTCGACACACACTCGCTCATGATGACGCTCGACACACACTCGTTTATGATGACGCTCGACACACACTCGTTCATGATGACGCTCGACACACACTCGTTCATGATGACGCTCGACACACACTCGTTCATGATGACGCTCGACACACACTCGTTATGATGACGCTCGACACACACTCGTTCATGATGACGCTCGACGCACACTCGTTATGATGACGCTCGACACACACTCGTTCATGATGACGCTCGACACACACTCGTTCATGATGACGCTCGACACACACTCGTTCATGACGCTCGACACACACTCGTTCATGATGACGCTCGACACACACTCGTTCATGATGACGCTCGACGCACACTCGTTATGATGACGCTCGACACACACTCGTTCATGATGACGCTCGACACACACTCGTTCATGATGACGCTCGACACACACTCGTTCATGACGCTCGACACACACTCGTTCATGACGCTCGACACACACTCGTTCATGACGCTCGACACACTCGTTCATGACGCTCGACACACACTCGTTCATGACGCTCGACACACACTCGTTCATGATGACGCTCGACACACACTCGTTTATGATGACGCTCGACACACACTCGCTCATGATGACGCTCGACACACACTCGTTCATGATGACGCTCGACACACACTCGTTCATGATGACGCTCGACACACACTCGTTCATGATGACGCTCGACACACACTCGTTCATGATGACGCTCGACACACACTCGTTCATGATGACGCTCGACACACACTCGTTCATGATGACGCTCGACACACTCGTTCATGATGACGCTCGACACACACTCGCTCATGATGACGCTCGACACACACTCGGTCATGATGACGCTCGACACACACTCGCTCATGATGACGCTCGACACACACTCGCTCATGATGACGCTCGACACACTCGTTCATGATGACGCTCGACACACACTCGGTCATGATGACGCTCGACACACACTCGCTCATGATGACGCTCGACACACACTCGCTCATGATGACGCTCGACACACACTCGTTTATGATGACGCTCGACACACACTCGTTTATGATAACGCTCGACACACACTCGTTCATGATGACGCTCGACACACACTCGTTCATGATGACGCTCGACACACACTCGTTCATGATGACGCTCGACACACACTCGGTCATGATGACGCTCGACACACACTCGCTCATGATGACGCTCGACACACTCGCTCATGATGACGCTCGACACACACTCGTTCATGATGACGCTCGACACACACTCGTTCATGATGACGCTCGACACACACTCGTTATGATGACGCTCGACACACACTCGTTTATGATGGAGGGAACACAGCCGATTGCAGAAACTCACACTTTATTACTGATATTTATTGACGGCTTTATTCCCTTGAACACATGGGATGGAAACGCTGCTTTATTCACAGATGATTTATGCAATATTCCAAAGTTAATTCGCATGTTTGGATGGAAACGCAGCTAGTGTGAAGTTATGAGGGTGATATTGAAGGAAAGTGAGTAATAATGATAGTCCAGATGCAGTGTGTGTGTGGGGTCGTGACCCGTCATCTGTGTTGGCTCAGGGCTGGCTGGTGGACCTCGTCAATAAGTTCGGCACATTGAACGGGTTCCAGATTCTCCACGATCGCTTCATGAGCGCTCAGGCTCTCAACGTGCAGATCATCGCAGCGCTCATCAAGTAAGTGCCTCCACACCCATCCCTGACGCTGACGGCGCACTCGCTGCTGCTTCTGGGCCTCATCGATCCTCGGTTTCTCTTCCAGACCCTTCGGCCAATGTTACGAGTTCTTGACTTTGCACACGGTGAAGAAGTTCTTCTCACCCGTAATCGAGATGGTTCCGCAGTTTCTGGAGAACCTCACAGACGAGGAGCTGAAGAAAGAGGCCAAGAACGAGGCCAAGAACGACGCTCTGTCCATGATCATCAAGTCCTTGAAGAACCTGGCGTCCAGAGTTCCTGGTCAGGAGGAAACCGTCAAGAACTTGGAGATCTTCCGGTTAAAGATGATCCTAAGGTGAGCCGTCCCAGCACAATAGATGGATAGCCTTTTATTGTCAGTCGACTGTACTTTTAGAGTGCACATATGAACCAAATTCTGTTCCGCTAGCTCATAAAAATATAATTTTAAAAATGCTACAACGTGCATTAAAATATAACACTAAAAACAGCACATGGTTATTGGCGGCATATAAACACAGTTGTTCCGCATTATAAATAAATACTATTATGTGGTTTGTGTATACCATTCATTATTATATTATTTATATTAATATAAATATATTCTTCATATTATTACTATCTATAACGGTTAATGTTGTGTTATGTGCCTGTTCACGCTCTGCATGAAGTTTATCGAGTCTTCTCGTCTGCTTTACAGGTTGCTGCAGATCTCCTCGTTTAATGGGAAAATGAACGCGCTGAACGAAGTGAACAAGGTGATCTCGAGCGTGTCGTATTACACACACCGGCACGGGAACCCTGAGGAAGAGGAGTGGCTGACGGCGGAGCGCATGGCCGTAAGATTCCCTGTCAATCAGTCTGTCATCGGGTGTGTCTCAATCTGGTCCCTGTGCCCTCGCTCACTGTGCGGGGTTCATGACCGGCTGTCCGCTGTCCGGGTCCCGGGAGGCTTAGTTACTATTTCACATATTAATCATCGAAATCTTCCATTTTCAAGAAACGGCTGAAGACGCATCTTTTCGGCAACACTTGATACATTAATACTAACACCTTCTCTTCTAAATCTATCTATCTAAAAAAAATGATTATTCCATGTACTGCGTTAGACTAAACCGGGAAGGGTCACAGCACTTGCATAATGTGTCCTATTGTTAGTTTCACTGCTTCTATTGTTCTCATTTGTAAGTCGCTTTGGATAAAAGCGTCTGCCAAGTTATTAAATGTAATCGTAAAATAGGAATCGTTTGAAAGCGTAAACATAAAAACCGTCTTGAATTCGGACACGGAAACGGCACTTTAGATCCTTTGAGCTGCTCAATTTCTGTGATGACAACTTAAAATTTGGAACACAAATCGGTTCGACTTATGGCTTTGATTTTCTAGCAATTTTAGAGTCCAAATTATTTAGTAAAATATGTATTTTGTATGAAATAAAAATGTTTAGTTCACTACATTTGCTTTACAGTAAACCCAAACTTCTATAACTTTTCTGTCTTCTGTAAAAAGAGAGTCAGATCTGTGATCGAAACCAGCGGTGATGCTTAACACGGATAAATACCCGGACCGTTACATATAACTTCAACATTCCAGCTGTAAATTAATCATTAATGGTAAAAAGATCATGTTCACTGCCTGTCTATCAATGTATGTTTATGCAGAAATATAGTTAAAAATATGGTTTGTTTGTTTGTTTTAAAGCATCCATCACGGGTCGTGAAGTGTATTGACAATTTATGTTTCACTCTTCAGTATTTTTGTTAAGGGAACATTGTTAAGGGAACATAGTGAGCATCGATGCTCCCTGGTTTTCACAGTGCATTATGGGACTTTTTAGGTAGTGAACGTTCCAGTGCACTGGAAGGATTTTGCGATTGGGACAGCCCTGATCAGTGAACTAGGGAGCGGATTGAGACGCACCCACTGTTCCTGGTGTCTAGTAGTGTGTGCGTGTGTGTGTGTGTGTTACACCTCGTGTGATGCTACAGGAAGTGCTCACGATGTGTGTTCTGTGCGTCAGGAGTGGATTCAGCAGAACCACATCCTGTCCATCGTGCTGCGAGACAGCCTCCACCAGCCGCAGTACGTGGAGAAGCTGGAGAAGATCCTGCGCTTCGTCATCAAGGAGAAAACTCTGACCCTGCAGGACCTGGACAGCATCTGGGCGGCTCAGGTACCAGCCTAGCGCTAACCCTAACGCTAGCATACATCCATCAGTAGTGTGACACAACACCGGACTATAACTCACTACAGTTAAAGTCAAACATTTTATCCCTTAAAACTCATCTTTGATCACCAAAATGATATTTTTAATAATTTTTCCTGTGAAATAAATTTCTTCATGTCTTTAAATATCTCGAATGTAACTCGACACCCTTGCCTCATTTAGTACGCGCGGTTCTATGAATATGCAAATGAGCCCCGCCTCCACTCACTCACTCACTCAGAGATCCACTGGTTGACGATCACACGTTGATCTGATTGGTTACAAGGTCGTTTGTGACGTCAGAAACACCAGCGATTTCAAACCGTGTTTTTGAGACTGTCTTTGGTTCACTGCAGTTTTAAGGAGGAAATACTCAGCAATGCTGTCGACTTTTTTTACAACAGAAATGAAGCATCGCTGAACTGACTTAAGCTGGACTGGCGCTATTCTCTTCTGGAAACACACTGTGTTGCATTATTGTCCTGTTATCTCAGTAAAGCTGCTGTGAAACTCTGATGTAAAGCGCTGTGTAAATAAAGCTGACTCGACTGGTGTGGTGGAAATGGTCCAGCACAGTTCCCTTCTGATCCAGCTCGATTGCTTTCATTGCTGTGGACGAGTGTGTGTGAATGATCTCTGTGCTGTCTCCTCAGGCGGGTAAACATGAAGCGATCGTGAAGAACATGCATGATCTGCTGGCCAAGCTGGCGTGGGACTTCTCCCCGGAGCAGCTCGACCACCTGTTCGACTGCTTCAAGGTAGCGGCGCGCGTGTGTGTGGCGCAGGCTGATGACACTCCTTAGCCAGGGGTGGGGAACTCACTGTGAGAGTAATGCATTACAATATTGCGTTACTTAGTTACTTTTTTTTAGAAAAGTAATGCGTTACGTTACTTTTGCGTTACTTTTTCCCCACCTAGGCTTGGCTTGTTTTTTTTATAACCAAAAACATTATAGTTTTATATTTATAGTTATATATTATAGTTATAAAAGTTAAAGTTATATTTTGGGCAAATATAAAGACCCTTTCACACGAAAAGTGAAATAATGATCCTCAGGCTGAAGGAAATGCAGATTCACTCCTGTACAGTAGAGTACGGTGGCCATTATGGTCAATAAAGTGAGATTAAATGCATAAAAAAAATTTGTTTTGTTTAACATTTTTAGTTATTGGGGGTTTGCATAGTATTCTGATTCTGCATTGCACTGATTTTATTCATTTTGAGGAATATTGAAGCTTTTTTTGTGCAAGTGAGATGAGTAAATGCACTCTCACATGTAGTCTAGAACTACAATTACCATCATGTTTACACACACACACACACACACACACACACACAACCCCTCTGCACTTCAACAGGAGAGCTGTCAGTCAGTAAATGTGAAAACAAAGTGATTTGCGTTACTTATTTGAAAAAAGTAACTCAGATATTTTGTTGTAAATTTTACAAGTAATGCGTTACTTAAAAAGGTTGTTTGTAATGAGTGCCTCTGGTCTGGCGGCCCGCAGGCGAGCTGGACGAACGCGAGTAAGAAGCAGCGTGAGAAGCTCCTGGAGCTGATCCGCAGGCTCGCCGAGGACGACAAGGACGGAGTGATGGCCCATAAAGTGCTGAACCTGCTGTGGAACCTGGCTCACAGCGACGACGTGCCGGTGGACATCATGGACCAGGCCCTGAGCGCACACATCAAGATCCTGGACTACAGCTGCTCTCAGGTCAGAGTTCCCACTCGCTCTCACCGCTAGGTTTCTTTCTGCGGAGTAAAATCTCAGAGTAAAATTATACACCGGTGTTTTGCCAGATGAGAAGTTTCTCTATGCATCATATTGTTACTCTTTAAATTCCTTTTATAACTCTTTTAATTTTGCTTCCGTTCATTTTGTGATTATTTTCATTCCTTTCTGTGCACTTTGAATTGCCATAGTGTATGAAACGTGCTATGTAAACAGAGTTGGCTTGCTGTTGTACAGGACCGTGACACGCAGAAGATGCAGTGGATCGACCGCTTCATCGAGGAGCTTCGCACGAACGATAAGTGGGTCATTCCGGCTCTGAAGCAGATCAGGGAGATCTGCAGCCTGTTTGGAGAAGCTCCTCAGAACCTCAGGTGCGTTGAGCAGGCGTCTGAACCACACACACTCCGGGTGCCTCATCTGTGTGTGTGCAGGGCTCCTACAAGGGCTTTCTGAAGTCCTGGAAAACAGCCATATTTATGAAAAGTGCTTGAATTATTGAAAGGCAAGATATGTGAAATTAATGTTTAATTTTATCGATAAAACAATCTTTTCACACAAAATGAACGCTGCGACCCGTCTGATATAGAGGCATTTCGCATGGCTATTAATGTGATATTGCTCTTATAAATAGTATATGATACAGCTTTTATTCTTCAAGTCAATCATATATTCATGAAAAAAAAAATCCGTTTGAATAAAGCGATATCTTAGTCATAGTGTCCTTTCAGTGGTTAAAGTTCCAGCAGTCGTCGCATGTGCTGCACTTTATTTTTACCATTTTGTTTTATTAGTATATTTTTTATTATCTGTTTACCTTTTTTAGAATTTAAAAGATACTAAGTGAGATCTCAGATTGAAGTCCTTAAAAACCCCAAAAAGTAGTGCTTGAAAAGTCCTTAAAAGTCCTGGAATTTCATTTTACAGTATCTTTACGAACCGTGTGTGTGTGTGTGTTTGTGTGTGTGTGTGTGTGCGTGTGTGTGTGCGTGTGTGTGTGTGTGTGTGTGTGTGGTTTGTCTCTGGAGCAGTCAGACGCAGAGGAGTCCACATGTCTTCTACCGCCACGATCTGATCAACCAGCTTCAGCACAATCACGCGCTCGTCACGCTGGTGGCCGAGAACCTGTCGGCGTACATGGAGAACATGAGGCAGTTCTCCAAAGGTCAGTGTCATCTATCGGCAAGCGCATCACATCTCAGATTCTGAAGCTGACATGCTACGTTTACAGTCACCCAAATAACCCATTAGTAATGGGATTGAAGAGCCCTCATGTAAACGCACCAGTTGGCCCGATTTAAAGGTGTCCAGTAGACCTGAAACATTCCTATCACTGGGGAAAATCTAAAGGCTTGAATCCGACTTTTTCATTCTGATGCATAAATATCTTGCTCGCATGTGCGGTGCAGATACGCTTCACACATTACGAACATGCATGTGTTTATTTATGCCTTATGAACTAGTCAGTGGAAGAGATTGAATATTTGATAATTTCGACATATGTCAGCTTTCTTATTAGATATGTCCTCAAGGCAAATAATTAAACGCTCGATGTAGCACATTCCCATTCTGAGCGCGATGACTGGAACTACGCATGCTCAGATGTAATGCACATGATGTTAACAAACGTGAATCAGGTCGCACAATTTAGGGTTCATATAAAAATAATTTTCAGAATCTGAAATCAGCTTGAATTCATTCAGATTGACGAAAATTAGTGCATGTTTTAAACTTTATAAAATTACTAATATTCAGCAATATTATTGATCTCCTGCATTATATGAGAGCTGAGCTGAACTGGACGATGACATCACGGTTTTCTCCAGAGCCGCTATATATATAAATGAACTACATTTAATAACTTTTTTACAACAGAAATGAACCATCGCTGAACTGACTTAAGCTGGACTGGCGCTGTTCTCTTCTGGAAATAAACTGTTGCATTATTGTCCTGTTATCTCAGTAAAGCTGCTCTGAAACTCTGTTGTAAAGCGCTGTGTAAATAAAGCTGACTCGCCTTGATGTAAACCTTCCTATTGTAATGTTTTGTCTCAGAGTCTCCAGGATTCGATCCTCAGACGGTTCGGGTGGGCAGCCGGTACAGCCACGTACAGGAAGTGCAAGAGAGACTCAATTTCCTGCGGTCAGTGATGCTCTTGTCTCACACTTGTGTTGTCTAAAGTACCGACTTCGGCACCAAGTCGGCACTGAAATTTAAAAAATGTGACGCTTTGAGTGCAAGTGGAATCGTAAACGCCTCTGATTGGCCGCTGTGTTCACTCGCTCATCGGATATGTCTGTGATTGGCTACAATGATCAGCGGACGGGAGGCGTTTGAAAGCACACTCGCGTGTGTGTGTGTGTAAGCGCTCGCTGAAGAGCCTCAGTGATGTATATTTACAACGTGTTTTTGAATCGCTCATCATTGTAGCCAATCACAGACATATCCGATGAGCGCGTGAACACAACGGCCAATCAGAGGCGTTTACGATTCCGCTCAACAGCGCTCAAAGCGTCACATTTAAAATTCAGTACCGACTTGGTGCCGAAGTCGGTACTTTAGACAACAAACTGATACACACACTCACTCTGCAGAATCGCTCTGAGGAGTGTGTTTGCTGCTCTCGCACCACTAACCCTGTGCCGTGTGTCCAGGTTTCTGCTGAAGGACGGCCAGCTGTGGCTCTGTGCTCCTCAGGCGAAGCAGATCTGGAAGTGTCTGGCGGAGAACGCCGTGTTCCTGTGCGATCGCGAGGCCTGCTTTAAGTGGTACTCCAAACTCATGGGTGACGAGCCGGATCTGGACCCCGATATCAACAAGGACTTCTTCGAGAACAACGTGCTGCAACTGGACCCCACGCTGCTGACGGAGAACGGCATGAAGTGCTTCGAGCGCTTCTTCAAAGCCGTGAACTGCAGAGAGGGGAAGCTGGTGGCCAAACGCAGGGCCTACATGATGGACGACCTCGAGCTGATCGGGCTCGACTACCTGTGGAGGGTAAAGCCCTGAACCACTCAGTGTGACGTCACCACACTAGCATTAAGCCTATCAGTGTGACGTCACTGCACTAGCATTAAGCCTATCAGTGTGACGTCACTCCACTAGCATTAAGCCTATCAGTGTGACGTCACTGCACTAGCATTAAGCCTATCAGTGTGACGTCACTGCACTAGCATTAAGCCTATCAGTGTGACGTCACTCCACTAGCATTAAGCCTATCAGTGTGACGTCACTGCACTAGCATTAAGCCTATCAGTGTGACGTCACTCCACTAGCATTAAGCCTATCAGTGTGACGTCACTCCACTAGCATTAAGCCTATCAGTGTGACGTCACCGCACTAGCATTAAGCCTATCAGTGTGACGTCACTGCACCGCACTAGCATTAAGCCTATCAGTGTGACGTCACTCCACTAGCATTAAGCCTATCAGTGTGACGTCACTCCACTAGCATTAAGCCTATCAGTGTGACGTCACTCCACTAGCATTAAGCCTATCAGTGTGACGTCACTCCACTAGCATTAAGCCTATCAGTGTGACGTCACTCCACTAGCATTAAGCCTATCAGTGTGACGTCACTCCACTAGCATTAAGCCTATCAGTGTGACGTCACTCCACTAGCATTAAGCCTATCAGTGTGACGTCACTGCACTAGCATTAAGCCTATCAGTGTGACGTCACCGCACTAGCATTAAGCTTATCAGTGTGACGTCACTGCACTAGCATTAAGCCTATCAGTGTGACGTCACTGCACCGCACTAGCATTAACCCTATCGAGACACATGCGCGTCTGTCACTGCACTACATTTACATTACATAGGGCTGGGAATATATTAAGCCACGATATGATATTATCACGATTTTAAAGGGATAGTTCAGTCCTTGGAACCTTGAAATAGGTTCCAAGGTGCAAGCGGTGAATTTTTTTTTAAACGTTAGCATCTCCGCGTAAACGCAAATCTGTGAAAAGGCTGACGCACACCTTTGTTATCATTGATTTCATCAGTGACACTAAATGAAACGGGAGATTCTCTGCTGTTTTCTGTCCGCAGGTTGTGATTCAAGGCAGTGATGACATCGCCACACGGGCCATAGACCTGCTGAAAGAGATATACACCAACCTCGGACCAAAACTACAAGTGAATCAGGTGACCCGTCCTTCCTGCCGAGCGGCACCCGTCAGCACAGCCGAGCTCTACATGACCCGCTGCTGTGTGTGTTCACAGGTGGAGATCCATGAGGACTTCATCCAGTCGTGCTTCGACCGGCTCAAGGCCTCGTACGACACGCTGTGTGTTCTGGACGGAGACAAGGACAGCATTAACTGTGCCAGACAGGAGGGCATACGCATGGTGCGGGTCCTCACGGTGCTCAAAGAGTACATCAACGAGTGTGACAGCGACTACCATGAGGAGAGGACCATCCTGCCCATGTCCAGGTGCTGATACACACACATATGAGCCCTTCCTGTGGTTCAAGGTCACGGGGTCGACAACAGTGGAGTCAGTCCCTCAACATCCCCTCCCTCTATCAGCCAATCGCTTCTCTTCTCTGAGGGCGGGGCAACCTGTCACTCCACCAATAGCAAACCACAACCATCCAATCAAGCCCCGCCCACATGTGTTTCACTCGGACATACGGCACTGAATGGGAGAAAAGACGAGAGCAACTTCTTTCATCCTTCCCTCGCACTTTGTAACACATTCTTCCCTCGCGGGTCAAAATGACCCGAAACCCTAAAATTATACCTTTTTTTTTCTTTTCAGAAACCTTATTTTATTTCATTTTGATTTAAAAAATAAAATAAAAATGAATGCAATATTTATTTGTATTTTATTTACCTTTAAATGACTAGATTTGATCTATAAAAAATAAATAAATGGTAATTTAAGCACATTCCTCACATTCTTTCTCATAATTTCATGCATAACCCTTTTAATTCAGCTCTAAATATCTTACATTGGGAGTCTTTGCTGATCCTCTTGTGGGAAATAAATAATAACACATGATATTTCATGCCTCTAGATGGGCTTATAGCTCTATATGGAGCAGAGGAGCTGTTCCGCTGGGTCCTAAAGCCAGTTTCTCTTCAGTGTGCATTCACATACACATGTGCACATTATAAAATATTTTTTTCGTAAAGTTTTAGCGTTTTTAGTTTGAATTTTTAGCATTTTTATTTCCATTCATTCCTAAGGGGCTCAGATTGACCCGAAAGGGAAGGATTTGTTACTTTTTTAGATTTCAACCACTAAACTCCTTGAATCCATTAAATATTTGTTGTGTATTCGTGGTTCAAGTGCGACAAAAGTCCTGGGGTCTTGGACCTCTCTGATGAACACTCAATTTTTTTAATTTAAGAGTTTCGGTTCAAAATGACCCGAGGGAAGGATGAGGGTTAAAGATCTTTTGTTCTGTAGTGTAAGTGATTATAGAAAAAGAAGAAATGTTGAGGGACTCTGTTGCGTGCATCAGTTGCTGATTGGATGTTGAGATGTGGGCGTGGCACTCAGAAGTGTATGCAGATGAGCGTGAGCTTGTAGGGGCGGAGCTTATTCCCACTAAATGATTGGAGAATCCTGCATACGTCACCAGAAGATCCAGTTACGACAGTCTGATTAAACATTAAGGTCAAAACTTTAAAAAAAAGGAAACATGCACAGATTCATTGTTTTCAATAAGATTTATAATGTGCATTAAGAAAATAAGGTGAATTATCAGTTCATGACAGGCTCGATGAACACGTGTAGCCAAACGAGGACGAAAGGTTTGACATGCTCTTTTATTTTGTCGTGCGTTCCAGGGCCTTCCGTGGGAAGCACATCACCCTGGTGGTGCGGTTCCCCAATCAGGGGCGTCAGGTGGACGACCTGGACATCTGGTCTCACACCAACGACACCATCGGCTCCGTGCGCCGCTGCGTTCTCGCCCGCATCAAAGCCAACAGCACACACACCAAAGTGGAGCTGTTCATTGGAGGAGAGATCGTGGACCCTGCTGACGACCGCCGGCTGATTGGACAGCTGAACCTCAAGGATAAAACTGTGAGCTTTACACACTTCTGTCATTTAAAGGGATAGTTCACCCAAAAATGAACATTAGCCCATGATTTACCATCATAAAAGTGCATCTGTCCATCATAAAAGTGCAACTATCAATCATAAAAGTGCATCTATCCATCATAAAAGTGCATCTATCCATCATAAAAGTGCATCTATCATTATAAAAGTGCATCTATCCATCATAAAAGTGCATCTGTCCATCATAAAAGTGCATCTGTCATTATAAAAGTGCATTTATCCATCATAAAAGTGCATCTATCCATCATAAAAGTGCATTTATCCATCATAAAAGTGCATCTATCATTATAAAAGTGCATTTATCCATCATAAAAGTGCATCTATCATTATAAAAGTGCATTTATCCATCATAAAAGTGCATCTGTCCATCATAAAAGTGCATCTATCATTATAAAAGTGCATTTATCCATCATAAAAGTGCATCTGTCCATCATAAAAGTGCATCTATCCATCATAAAAGTGCATCTGTCTATCATAAAAGTGCATCTGTCCATCATAAAAGTGCATCTGTCCATCATAAAAGTGCATCTGTCCATCATAAAAGTGCATCAATCCATCATAAAAGTGCATCTATCCATCATAAAAGTGCATCTGTCCATCATAAAAGTGCATCTATCCATCATAAAAGTGCAACTATCCATCATAAAAGTGCAACTATCCATCATAAAAGTGCATCTGTCCATCATAAAAGTGCATCAATCCATCAGAAAAGTGCATCTATCCATCATAAAAGTGCATCTGTCCATCATAAAAGTGCAACTATCCATCATAAAAGTGCATCTATCCATCATAAAAGTGCATCTGTCCATCATAAAAGTGCATCTATCCATCATAAAAGTGCATCTATCCATCATAAGTGCATCTATCCATCATAAAAGTGCATCTGTCCATCATAAAAGTGCATCTGTCCATCAAAAGTGCATCTATCCATCATAAAAGTGCATCTGTCCATCATAAAAGTGCATCTATCCATCATAAAAGTGCAGCTGTCCATCATAAAAGTGCATCTGTCCATCATAAAAGTGCATCTGTCCATCATAAAAGTGCATCTGTCCATCATAAAAGTGCATCTGTCCATCATAAAAGTGCATCTGTCCATCATAAAAGTGCATCTGTCCATCATAAAAGTGCATCTATCCATCATAAAAGTGCATCTGTCCATCATAAAAGTGCATCTGTCCATCATAAAAGTGCATCTGTCCATCATAAAAGTGCATCTATCCATCATAAAAGTGCATCTATCCATCATAAAAGTGCATCTGTCCATCATAAAAGTGCATCTGTCCATCATAAAAGTGCATCTGTCCATAAAAGTGCATCTGTCCATCATAAAAGTGCAACTATCCACCATTATAAGCTTGGAAGAGCCAGGACAATTTGTAATATAACTCTGATTGTGTTCGTCTGAAAGAAGAGTGTCATACACACCAGGGATGGCTTGAGGGCGAGTAAATCATGGGCTAATTTTCATTTTTGGGTGAACTATCCCTTTAAGACATGTTTCTGCTTTGACATTTGAGGGGAAGCTGCTATAACCCTCGCCCGGCTCTCTCTGCAGCTCATCACGGCGAAGCTCATGCAGGTCAGCGCCAACATGCCCTCGAGCCCCGACAGCTCGTCCGACTCGTCCACCGGCTCGCCCGGGACCCACGCCAACCACTTCAGCGACGGCCCGAACCCCGAGGTGGAGAGCTGCTTACCAGGAGTGGTGAGGCCGTGTTTGTGCATCATGTGACCCTCAGCTCTGAGGATCTGCGCCACATGTATCTGTTTTTGTCCGATGTTAGAGATTATTTAATCTTTATAATAATGGAAATTTTATTATATGTGCACATTTCCTGTTTTTACATTTAGGTTACCTCACATAAAACCTATAAATCTTTGAAGTGCCCCTATTATGCTTTTAATAAATGTAATAAATCTATTTGAGAATGTAAAAGGTCTGTAAAGTTTAAAAGTGCAGATGAATGAAGTTTTTGTCTCCTAAAAGAAAGCGATTCTGAACTGAAACGAGTCGTCAGTAATTCAGTCTCTGCTGATCCTGCGTAGGTTTGTAACTCATTAGCATAATGCCAGCCTGTGGTGTTGATTGGCTGAGCAGCGTCTCTTAGCCCCGCCCTCTAACACTAGTGTATCTGAGACTGGGAGAGTTCGGCTCGTGTTGTTCGTGTCGAGGAGACGCTGTTTTCTGAGATTGAGACGGTGAAACCCACGCCATCGCCACTGTTCGTATCACTGTGATCAAGAGCTGAGAGTCAGATATGATAATGAGCGTTTCTGACCAATCACAGCAGAGCAGCTCTCAGAGAGGCGGGGCTTAGAGAGACTGAATCCTCGATGGAAGCGTTTCAGACACTGAGAGAAAGAGCTGAAGCTGCAGTGGAGATTATGAGGGAATTAAAGTGTTTTTTTTGTTATGATAATAAGCATTTGGTTTCTGACCAATCAGAGCAGAGCAGCTCTCAGAGAGGCGGGGTTTTCTGCATGTCTGATCCAAAGCGCAGAATAATCAGTCCTGCTGACACGCGTTAAAGCTGTGTTTCTCCTCTCCTCAGATCATGTCTCTGCACCTGCGCTACATCTCGTTCCTGTGGCAGATCGCGGATCTGGGCTGCACCCTAAACACGCCGCTACTGCGAGACGGAGCTCGAGTGCTCATGAAGCTCATGCCTCCAGGTACCAGCCGAGCCCGAGGCGTGCCGTGTGGCGCCCGGAGAGCTGCTGAAACATGTGTCTTGTGTCCACAGATACCACTACAGTGGAGAACCTCCGGGCGACGTGCTTGGATCACGCCAAGCTGGGAGAGAACAGTCTGAGCCCCACTCTGGACTCGCGCTTCTTCGGGCCGCCCGCGTCACAAGTGCTCTACCTCACCGAGGTATCTTCGTATTTTGTCACGCTTCTGCTCCTCTTCAATTCAAGTTTATTTGTATAGCGCTTTCCCCAATACACACCAGCGGCAGAAACGCTGAGGTGACACGATGTAACCTTGCTCTCGCATGAAATGTCCCTACATTGAGTCCTTGAGTTTGAGGGTATTGGACCTGGAAGTCCTTGAGTGTGGGTTAGCCGAGGTGTGGGTTAGCCGAGGTGTGGGTTAGCCGAGGTGTGGGTTAGCCGAGGTGTGGGTTAGCCGGGGTGTGGGTTAGCCGAGGTGTGGGTTAGCCGAGGTGTGGGTTAGCCGAGGTGTGGGTTAGCCGAGGTGTGGGTTAGCCGAGGTGTGGGTTAGCCGGGGTGTGGGTTAGCCGGGGTGTGGGTTAGCCGAGGTGTGGGTTAGCCGAGGTGTGGGTTAGCCGAGGTGTGGGTTAGCCGGGGTGTGGGTTAGCCGGGGTGTGGGTTAGCCGAGGTGTGGGTTAGGCGGGGTGTGGGTTAGCCGAGGTGTGGGTTAGCCGAGGTGTGGGTTAGCCGGGGTGTGGGTTAGCCGAGGTGTGGGTTAGCCGGGGTGTGGGTTAGCCGAGGTGTGGGTTAGCCGGGGTGTGGGTTAGCCGAGGTGTGGGTTAGCCTGGGTTGTGGTTAGCCTGAGGTGTGTGGTTAGCTCGAGGTATGGGTTAGCTGCTGATGCCCCAGGGCACGCTGTGGAGACGACGGCTGTGACTTCCAGTACAACTTCTCTGAAGAGTGGTGTCTTCCGCTCTCGTACTGGAAGGCACACTGAGGAAGCAGACTTCCAGTACACTCAGTGCGGACAATGGAGACGAGGCGCGGCTCTTACCTGAACGCCCTCAAGATCAGCAAACTCATGCTCACCGCCATCGGGTTCGGGCACGTGAAGGCAGTGGCAGAGGCGTGCCAGCCTGTGGTGGAGGGCACCAACCCCGCCTCTCCGGTGCGACTTACCCCCACACAACATACCCCGCTGACTTACCCCGACACAACTTACCCCCACACAACCTCACCCACTGACTTACCCCGACACAACTTACCCCGACACAACCTACCCCGCTGACTTTCCCCGACACATCGTACCCCGCTGACTTACCCTGACACAACTTACCCCGACACAACTTACCCCGCTGACTTACCCCGACACAACTTACCCCGACACATCGTACCCCGCTGACTTACCCCGACACAACTTACCCCGCTGAGTTACCCTGACACATCGTACCCCGCTGACTTACCCCGACACAACTTACCCCCACACAACCTCACCCACTGACTTACCCCGCTACAACTTACCCACGCTGACTTACCCCGACACAACTTACCCCCACACAACCTCACCCACTGACTTACCCCGCTACAACTTACCCCGCTGACTTACCCCGACACAACTTACCCCCACACAACCTCACCCACTGACTTACCCCGCTACAACTTACCCACGCTGACTTACCCCGACACAACTTACCCCCACACAACCTGCCAAAATAATGTGATATAATTTTATTGCCATGTCAGTCAAGGTTGATAAGCACCATTTTTATCTCCTTAAAACAAAATAATGATGACTAAATCAAATAAAAATAAATTATTTTCCCAGGAAAACAGTTTAAAACGAATGAGCAAATATGACTAAAATGTCCAGATGGAGAAGAAATGAACCCATGACTTTAACCCTTGGAAAAACACATGCATCTTTTTAATATCAACAGTAAGAAAAGTGCCCAATATAAGTGCTTGGATAGTAGACGTTAAAGGGATAGTTCACCCAAAGATTAAAACTCTGTCAGTAATTACTCGCCCTCATGTGGTTCATCCCCGTAAGACTTTCGTTCATCTTCGGAACACAGATTAAGATATTTTTGATGTGCTTGATGATATCACATGACCAGCGTCGGCCAATAGTGAGCCTACGCTGTTACACTACGTGTTTGACCCCAAACCAGCCCACATTCTGTGAACCCAGAACCCTCCCAATCTGGCAACACTGCTCATCCCTCCCTCATGCTGACGTGCCTTTCTGTGTGTCTTCCAGATCAACCAGGCGACTCACGATCAGGCTCTGGTTCTGCAGAACGCTCTCCAGAACATTCCCAACCCCGGCTCCGAGTGCATGCTGCGCAACGTGGCCATCCGATTGGCCCAGCAGATCTCCGACGAGGTGCTGATCCGCACCGCTTTGAACTCGCAGGATGAGATCATGTAAACGCGTCTCACACTGATCTTTGTTGTTTTCCCACACCGTACAGAACTTCTTCCAGGCCTCGAAGTACATCCCGGACATCTGTGTGATCCGCGCGGTGCAGAAGATCGTCTGGGCTTCGGGATGCGGGATGGTGCACCTCGTCTTCAGCTCCAACGAAGAGATCAGCCAGATCTACGAAAAGGCACGAGTCATAAACAGTGTCCACAAAAGTGTTGCTCGTTTAAAGGCGCACTGTGTGATGACCTAACCCTTTAGCGGCATCTAGTGGCGAGGTGGTGAATTGCACCCAACAGAAGTTGCGGTGGCCGACAGGAAGTGATGTCGTCGTCTGAGACCGCAGAGAGTAGCCAGTTAAACAATGAGGTTTCTTTACAAACATTAAGAATTAGGTCTACTTAATTCAGTAAAACGATGTTATTGTGAATATTATAGTTACTTGTTCATCATTGTGTCAGTGTTTTATTCGCTGACTTTAGCAGCTTCTTATCATGAAGAACAACACAGTGAGGAAACGTGTGTGTCCGCTCAGGGCCACCGTAGAAACACGTGGATGTAAGCGGACCGGCGGTGTGTGTAGAGAGAAACGCTCATTCTAAGCTAATAAACACACAACGGTTCATTATATAAGGCCTTCACACACCACTGAACACAGTTATGTTTATGATATTGCAGATCCTCCTAAATATCCCACACTGCACCTGTAACATGCTTGTGTTGTTCCTCAGACGAATGCGGGGAACGAGCCTGACGCTGAAGACGAGCAGGTGTGCTGTGAGGCGCTGGAGGTCATGACCTTGTGTTTCGCTCTGCTCCCGACGGCCCTGGACACGCTCAGCAAAGAGAAGGCGTGGCAGACCTTCATCATCGACCTGCTGCTGCACTGCCAGAGCAAGTGCGTCCACAGCAACACTCTTACTGAGCTAGCGTTCGGGTGCTTTAGCATCTCCCAGAACCCCCTGCACCGCAGTGTGTGTCGGCTGACGATCCTCTGCTGCTCTTCAGTGCCGCTCAAATTACTGACATCCTCTATTTCAGTGAAATTAATAAACTATAATAGCACTATTTTTAGTTCGGTAATGTTTTTTATTTAATATTTTGTATTTTTAGGGGATTTTATGGTACTAAATTATATTTACGCTGAATTTATAATCCATTTATTCACTTTTTGAGCGTAGACCTGAAAATTAAATGTCCAGCTCAAACTGTGGTAAACCTTTAGAGCGACAGACTGAAGTTTGATCTCTTCAGAGTCGACACTCGGCAGATTATTGCTGAAGTGAAAACAGTTTTAAAAAGTGAACAAAAAAGTTACAGAAATGTACGTTTATTGTTATGAAGAATGTGTAAACATACTATTTTAAATTTTTCTATGAAATATATAATTTTCAAAATCACATTTTACTCTAAAACTGCAAGAAAATCAAAGCCATAAATCTAAACGAGTTCGAGTCTGATATCTTGATCTCTGAGTTAAGGAGCGTTCAGTGAGAGTGTGTTCGGCTGCAGTTCCACACGCTTCCACTAGAGGAAACTCTCTCCATTTCCAGTGCGCTCATTGGCCGCTGCAGTGTGACTGTTGTTTTCAGGACCATTAAACCTGTTCACATCATGGCCGTGATTTTTGTGTGTTCACACAGCAAGTGCCAAAACCTTCACCAAGTTTCGAACCATTCCGATGAAGAAACATTTTCTAAAAAACCCAAATGGCCGAAGAGCAGCAGAGGGCTGAGGCTGATCAGCGTGACCTTTAACATGAGAAACTGCGACATGTGAAGATTGAGTTGCTAAAGAGTGTGTGTGTGTGTGTGTGTGTGTTCCCTCAGAGCGGTGCGTCAGACGGCCCAGGAGCAGTTCTTCCTCATGGCCACCAGGTGCTGCATGGGACACCGCCCCCTGCTGTTCTTCATCACCCTCCTCTTCACCGTCCTGGGAGTGAGTACAGCACTCGTGTGGCAGGGTTGACCCATGATGCAACATGTTCAGATGCCGCTAATAATGCTTGCTGCTGTTTCAGAGTACGGCTAAAGAAAGAGCGAAGCACGCTGGCGATTACTTCACGCTCTTACGCCACTTGCTCAACTACGCCTACAACAGCAACATAAACCTGCCCAACGCCGAGGTGCTGCTCAACAACGAGATCGAGTGGCTGAAGCGGATCCGCGTGAGTGCTCGTTCACACGCTTCGGCCCGGCCTCACAGCCGCGCTCTGACTCTCTGCTTTTCCTGTGCGTTCAGGATGAGGTGAAGGCGACGGGCGAGCCGGGTGTGGAGGACACCATCCTCGAGGGCCATCTGGGCGTCACTAAAGAACTGCTGGCCTTCCAGACGCCCGAGAAGAAGTTCTACATCGGCTGCGAGAGAGACGGGGCTAATCTAATAAAGGTGACGGTCCTGTTCATATAACATTCAGCAATATTATTGATCTCCTGCACTGACTGCATTATATGAGAACTGAGCTGGACGATGACATCACGGTGTTCTCCAGAGCCGCTGTATATATAAATGAGCTATATTAATAACCTTCTTACAACAGAAATGATCCATCGCTGATCTTACTTAAAGGAGAACTCCGGTCAATTTTAACATTGAGCTCATTTTTTGGTAAATTTGGAGTGCTGTCAGCACAGAGAGCAACGACAGGAATCTGTGTTTCAACCATGTTATCCTCTTTTTAAAATTCGCACCCTGTTGACTTCAATGGGGCAAGTTTTAAACCTGCTTTTAGCCTCTTAACATCCTTGATGTGTCATTACAAGTGCACAGCCATGTGAGTGAACACGGTGAATCTGACTGCAGTAAATGTAAAAGATATGAATAAAGTGTTTATTCAGCCAGCTCACATACCCGTATTTACTTCTGTTTCCGGTCGAAGTCCACAGTAGTTGGAGGATGGAGGATCCCTTTCCCACTCTACAGATAAAGCGTTGTGATTCCGGCTCGCGTACCCCGAAGTGATAAAATAAAACAAAATTCTGTATCAACATTTATAGGCAAGACAAGTAGTTTGTTTAGGCTGGGTTGTATGGAATTACAAACCTGCGCACATATTTTAAAAAGCACATAACTAGAATTCTGAATGAGCATGTGAACGCCGTCAGCGTTAGTCACAGGTTCAGTTTAAAGTCTGATCATTTCGACGGAGGTGAATCAATCAAAGTTAACTTTAGCTGGAAGTAACATTATTCAAGAACCGCTATAACGCCAAAACAATCTCTGTTAACTTAGATTATATGTTTATCTCTGTAAAGCTGCTTTGAAACAATCCATTGTTAAAAGCGCTATATAAATGAAGATGACTTGACTAGTTGATTGTCGAGTTACCATTGATCGCGCGCGCGAACTCGACAATCAACTAAGAGGATAACACGGTGTAGGAAACACAGATTCCTGTCGTTGCTCTCTGTGCTGACAGCACTCCAAATTTACAACAAAATGAGCTCAATGATAAAATTGACCGGAGTTCTCCTTTAAGCTGGACTGGCGCTGTTCTCTTCTGGAAACACACTGAGTTGCATTATTGTCCTGTTATCTCAGTAAAGCTGCTCTGAAACACTGTTGTAAAGCGCTGTGTAAATAAAGCTGATTCGACTGTAACTTATAGTTTCCAGAATTATAATTACTCATATATATATATTTTTCAGATCTGTTGTAAAGGGTGGATGACCTGATGTGCACTAGGCTAACTTGTGTTGTGTCTCACAGGAGCTGATTGATGACTTCATCTTCCCGGCGTCTAACGTGTACCTGCAGTACGTGAAGAGCGGCGAGTTCCCGGCGGAGCAAGCTATCCCAGTGTGCACCAGTCCCGCCTCCATCAGCGCCGGCTTCGAGCTGCTCGTGGCGCTCGCTGTCGGCTGCGTGCGGAACCTCAAGCAGATCGTCGACACGCTCACGGACATGTACTATCTAGGCAAGAGCACGGCTCGCCTTCAGTTAATGCGCTGTGGAGTTCACTTTTCAAAACCGTTTTCACTTCAGCAATAATCTGCCGAGTGTCGACTCTGAAGAGATCAAACTTCAGTCTGTCGCTCTAAAGCGCTCAAGGTTTACCACAGTTACAGCCGGACATTTAATTTTTAGGTCTATATTTAAAAAGTGAAGTAATGGATTATAAATACAGCGTAAATATAATTTAGTACCATAAAATCTCCTAAAAATATTAAATTAAAAACATTATCAAACTAAAATATTGTTTATGATGACGCTCGACACACACTCGTTTATGATGACGCTCGACACACACTCGTTCATGATGACGCTCGACACACACTCGTTCATGATGACGCTCGACACACACTCGTTCATGATGACGCTCGACACACACTCGTTATGATGACGCTCGACACACACTCGTTATGATGACGCTCGACACACACTCGTTCATGATGACGCTCGACACACACTCGCTCATGATGACGCTCGACACACACTCGCTCATGATGACGCTCGACACACACTCGCTCATGATGACGCTCGACACACACTCGTTCATGATGACGCTCGACACACACTCGTTCATGATGACGCTCGACACACACTCGTTCATGATGACGCTCGACACACACTCGCTCATGATGACGCTCGACACACACTCGTTCATGATGACGCTCGACACACACTCGCTCATGATGACGCTCGACACACACTCGTTCATGATGACGCTCGACACACACTCGCTCATGATGACGCTCGACACACACTCGTTCATGATGACGCTCGACACACACTCGCTCATGATGACGCTCGACACACACTCGCTCATGATGACGCTCGACACACACTCGCTCATGATGACGCTCGACACACACTCGTTCATGATGACGCTCGACACACACTCGTTCATGATGACGCTCGACACACACTCGCTCATGATGACGCTCGACACACACTCGTTCATGATGACGCTCGACACACACTCGTTCATGATGACGCTCGACACACACTCGTTCATGATGACGCTCGACACACACTCGTTCATGATGACGCTCGACACACACTCGTTCATGATGACGCTCGACACACACTCGCTCATGATGACGCTCGACACACACTCGTTCATGATGACGCTCGACACACACTCGTTCATGATGACGCTCGACACACACTCGTTCATGATGACGCTCGACACACACTCGTTCATGATGACGCTCGACACACACTCGTTCATGATGACGCTCGACACACACTCGCTCATGATGACGCTCGACACACACTCGTTATGATGACGCTCGACACACACTCGTTCATGATGACGCTCGACACACACTCGTTCATGATGACGCTCGACACACACTCGTTTATGATGACGCTCGACACACACTCGTTCATGATGACGCTCGACACACACTCGTTCATGATGACGCTCGACACACACTCGCTCATGATGACGCTCGACACACACTCGTTCATGATGACGCTCGACACACACTCGTTCATGATGACGCTCGACACACACTCGTTCATGATGACGCTCGACACACACTCGTTCATGATGACGCTCGACACACACTCGTTATGATGACGCTCGACACACACTCGTTCATGATGACGCTCGACACACACTCATTCATGATGACGCTCGACACACACTCGTTCATGATGACGCTCGACACACACTCGTTCATGATGACGCTCGACACACACTCGTTCATGATGACGCTCGACACACACTCGTTCATGATGACGCTCGACACACACTCGTTATGATGACGCTCGACACACACTCGTTCATGATGACGCTCGACACACACTCGTTCATGATGACGCTCGACACACACTCGTTTATGATGACGCTCGACACACACTCGTTCATGATGACGCTCGACACACACTCGTTCATGATGACGCTCGACACACACTCGTTATGATGACGCTCGACACACACTCGTTATGATGACGCTCGACACACACTCGTTCATGATGACGCTCGACACACACTCGTTCATGATGACGCTCGACACACACTCGTTCATGATGACGCTCGACACACACTCGTTCATGATGACGCTCGACACACACTCGTTCATGATGACGCTCGACACACACTCGTTCATGATGACGCTCGACACACACTCGTTCATGATGACGCTCGACACACACTCGTTCATGATGACGCTCGACACACACTCGTTCATGATGACCCTCGACACACACTCGTTATGATGACGCTCGACACACACTCGTTCATGATGACGCTCGACACACACTCGTTCATGATGACGCTCGACACACACTCGTTCATGATGACGCTCGACACACACTCGCTCATGATGACGCTCGACACACACTCGTTCATGATGACGCTCGACACACACTCGTTCATGATGACCCTCGACACACACTCGTTATGATGACGCTCGACACACACTCGTTCATGATGACGCTCGACACACACTCGTTCATGATGACGCTCGACACACACTCGTTATGATGACGCTCGACACACACTCGTTCATGATGACGCTCGACACACACTCGTTATGATGACGCTCGACACACACTCGTTCATGATGACGCTCGACACACACTCGTTATGATGACGCTCGACACACACTCGTTATGATGACGCTCGACACACACTCGTTCATGATGACCCTCGACACACACTCGTTATGATGACGCTCGACACACACTCGTTCATGATGACGCTCGACACACACTCGTTCATGATGACGCTCGACACACACTCGTTCATGATGACGCTCGACACACACTCGTTCATGATGACCCTCGACACACACTCGTTATGATGACGCTCGACACACACTCGTTCATGATGACGCTCGACACACACTCGTTCATGATGACGCTCGACACACACTCGTTCATGATGACGCTCGACACACACTCGTTCATGATGACGCTCGACACACACTCGTTCATGATGACGCTCGACACACACTCGTTCATGATGACGCTCGACACACACTCGTTCATGATGACGCTCGACACACACTCGTTCATGATGACGCTCGACACACACTCGTTATGATGACGCTCGACACACACTCGTTATGATGACGCTCGACACACACTCGTTCATGATGACGCTCGACACACACTCGTTCATGATGACGCTCGACACACACTCGTTCATGATGACGCTCGACACACACTCGTTCATGATGACGCTCGACACACACTCGTTCATGATGACGCTCGACACACACTCGTTATGATGACGCTCGACACACACTCGTTCATGATGACGCTCGACACACACTCGTTCATGATGACGCTCGACACACACTCGTTATGATGACGCTCGACACACACTCGTTCATGATGACGCTCGACACACACTCGTTCATGATGACGCTCGACACACACTCGCTCATGATGACGCTCGACACACACTCGTTCATGATGACGCTCGACACACACTCGTTCATGATGACGCTCGACACACACTCGTTATGATGACGCTCGACACACACTCGTTCATGATGACGCTCGACACACACTCGTTCATGATGACGCTCGACACACACTCGTTCATGATGACGCTCGACACACACTCGTTATGATGACCCTCGACACACACTCGTTCATGATGACGCTCGACACACACTCGTTCATGATGACGCTCGACACACACTCGTTCATGATGACGCTCGACACACACTCGCTCATGATGACGCTCGACACACACTCGTTATGATGACGCTCGACACACACTCGTTTATGATGACGCTCGACACACACTCGTTATGATGACGCTCGACACACTCGTTTATGATGACGCTCGACACACACTCGTTCATGATGACGCTCGACACACACTCGCTCATGATGACGCTCGACACACTCGTTCATGATGACGCTCGACACACACTCGTTATGATGACGCTCGACACACACTCGTTCATGATGACGCTCGACACACACTCGTTATGATGACGCTCGACACACACTCGTTCATGATGACGCTCGACACACACTCGTTCATGATGACGCTCGACACACACTCGTTATGATGACGCTCGACACACACTCGTTCATGATGACGCTCGACACACACTCGTTATGATGACGCTCGACACACACTCGTTCATGATGACGCTCGACACACACTCGTTATGATGACGCTCGACACACACTCGTTCATGATGACGCTCGACACACACTCGTTATGATGACGCTCGACACACACTCGTTATGATGACGCTCGACACACACTCGTTTATGATGACGCTCGACACACACTCGTTATGATGACGCTCGACACACACTCGTTCATGATGACGCTCGACACACACTCGTTATGATGACGCTCGACACACACTCGTTCATGATGACGCTCGACACACACTCGTTCATGATGACCCTCGACACACACTCGTTATGATGACGCTCGACACACACTCGTTATGATGACGCTCGACACACACTCGTTCATGATGACGCTCGACACACACTCGTTCATGATGACGCTCGACACACACTCGTTCATGATGACGCTCGACACACACTCGTTCATGATGACGCTCGACACACACTCGTTTATGATGACGCTCGACACACACTCGTTATGATGACGCTCGACACACTCGTTTATGATGACGCTCGACACACACTCGCTCATGATGACGCTCGACACACACTCGTTATGATGACGCTCGACACACACTCGTTCATGATGACGCTCGACACACACTCGTTATGATGACGCTCGACACACACTCGTTATGATGACGCTCGACACACTCGTTTATGATGACGCTCGACACACACTCGTTATGATGACGCTCGACACACACTCGTTCATGATGACGCTCGACACACACTCGTTCATGATGACCCTCGACACACACTCGTTATGATGACGCTCGACACACACTCGTTATGATGACGCTCGACACACACTCGTTCATGATGACGCTCGACACACACTCGTTCATGATGACGCTCGACACACACTCGTTCATGATGACGCTCGACACACACTCGTTCATGATGACGCTCGACACACACTCGATGACGCTCGACACACACTCGCTCATGATGACGCTCGACACACACTCGTTCATGATGACGCTCGACACACACTCGTTATGATGACGCTCGACACACACTCGTTCATGATGACGCTCGACACACACTCGTTATGATGACGCTCGACACACACTCGTTCATGATGACGCTCGACACACACTCGTTATGATGACGCTCGACACACACTCGTTTATGATGACGCTCGACACACACTCGTTCATGATGACGCTCGACACACACTCGTTCATGATGACGCTCGACACACACTCGTTCATGATGACGCTCGACACACACTCGTTCATGATGACGCTCGACACACACTCGTTATGATGACGCTCGACACACACTCGTTCATGATGACGCTCGACACACACTCGTTATGATGACGCTCGACACACACTCGTTATGATGACGCTCGACACACACTCGTTTATGATGACGCTCGACACACAGTCGTTATGATGACGCTCGACACACACTCGTTCATGATGACGCTCGACACACACTCGTTTATGATGACGCTCGACACACACTCGTTTATGATGACGCTCGACACACACTCGTTATGATGACGCTCGACACACACTCGTTATGATGACGCTCGACACACACTCGTTATGATGACGCTCGACACACACTCGTTTATGATGACGCTCGACACACACTCGTTATGATGACGCTCGACACACATTCGTTATGATGACGCTCGACACACACTCGTTCATGATGACGCTCGACACACACTCGTTATGATGACGCTCGACACACACTCGTTATGATGACGCTCGACACACACTCGTTCATGATGACGCTCGACACACACTCGCTCATGATGACGCTCGACACACACTCGTTTATGATGACGCTCCACACACACTCGTTTATGATGACGCTCGACACACACTCGTTCATGATGACGCTCGACACACACTCGTTCATGATGACGCTCGACACACACTCGTTCATGATGACGCTCGACACACACTCGTTCATGATGACGCTCGACACACACTCGCTCATGATGACGCTCGACACACACTCGTTTATGATGACGCTCCACACACACTCGTTTATGATGACGCTCGACACACACTCGTTCATGATGACGCTCCACACACACTCGTTCATGATGACGCTCGACACACACTCGTTCATGATGACGCTCGACACACACTCGTTCATGATGACGCTCGACACACACTCGTTCATGATGACGCTCGACACACACTCGTTATGATGACGCTCGACACACACTCGTTCATGATGACGCTCGACACACACTCGTTCATGATGACGCTCGACACACACTCGTTCATGATGACCCTCGACACACACTCGTTCATGATGACGCTCCACACACACTCGTTCATGATGACGCTCGACACACACTCGTTCATGATGACGCTCCACACACACTCGTTTATGATGACGCTCGACACACACTCGTTCATGATGACGCTCGACACACACTCGTTCATGATGACGCTCGACACACACTCGTTCATGATGACGCTCGACACACACTCGTTATGATGACGCTCGACACACACTCGTTCATGATGACGCTCGACACACACTCGTTCATGATGACGCTCGACACACACTCGTTCATGATGACCCTCGACACACACTCGTTCATGATGACGCTCCACACACACTCGTTCATGATGACGCTCGACACACACTCGTTCATGATGACGCTCGACACACACTCGTTCATGATGACGCTCGACACACACTCGCTCATGATGACGCTCGACACACACTCGTTATGATGACGCTCGACACACACTCGTTCATGATGACGCTCGACACACACTCGTTCATGATGACGCTCGACACACACTCGTTCATGATGACGCTCGACACACACTCGCTCATGATGGAGGGAACACAGCCGATTGCAGAAACTCAGTTTATCACTGATATTTAGTGACGGTTTCGTTCCCTTGAACACATGAGATGGAAACGCTGCTTTATTCGCAGATGTTTTATGCTTTATTGCAACTTTATGCATTAGTTAAACTCGCGTCTTTGGTGGAAGCACAGCTAAAGAGCCTCGTTCACGTGAAGCCTCTCTGAAGTGAACCATAAATGCGTTCTGCTGCTGTTTCATGGGCGGCTCATGTTAGTAACACATGCGTGTGTCTCAGGTTGCGAGGCTCTGACGGAGTGGGAGTATCTTCCACCGGTGGGGCCGAGGCCGAATAAAGGCTTCGTGGGCCTGAAGAACGCGGGAGCCACGTGCTACATGAACTCGGTGATCCAGCAGCTCTACATGATCCCGCACATCCGCAACGGGCTCCTGGCCATCGAGGGCACCGGCAGCGACATCGACGACGACACGTCCGGGGACGAGAAGCAGGACCACGAGGTAAAGCGTGTCACTCGACCGCACCCAGAACCCTCAGGCCTCGGGCAGGCTGTCAGGACTAATACGGCTCTTATGCAAATACGGTTGGAATCCGATCAGATTTAGAGTGTGAACGGTTAAAAATCACATGACATCCGATCTTTACAAATCCGTTTCAAGCTACATTCACATGTGACCCTGGACCTCAAAACCAGTCACATGGGTCAGTTTTTTAAATTGAGAAGCTGAATAAATAAGCTTTACATTGATGTATGATTTGTTAGGTTAGGACATTAATATTTGGCCGAGACTATTTGAACATCTGGAATCTGACGGTGCAAAAAATCTAAACATTGAGAAAATCCCCTGTAAAGTTGGTCATTAGTGTCCGTGATTTGCTGCATTCACTCACAGAAATAAATGTTTTATATATTTACGGTAGGAAATTTACAAAATATCTTATTGGAACATGATCTTTACTTAATATCCTAATGATTTTTGGCATAAAAGAAAAATCTATAACTTTGACCCGTACAGTGTTGTTGCTATGGCCACAGATGTACCGCGCGACCCGAGACTGGGTCTGTGGTCCGGGTCACGTGTGGTATGAGCGCGTTAAGGGTTTCTGTAGAGCGGTGTCGTGTTAGCGGCCGCTAAGGTAATCACTAATGATCTTTACAACGGAAGTGAATCGATCAAATGTAACTTTAGCTGGACAATAACTTTACTCTAGAGCTGGGTTAGGGTTAGTCATTACACTAAGCCAAGATCATTCATTATCACTGTTTTCTATTGTTAACTGCTATCTCTGTAAAGCTGCTTTGAAACGATCTATATTGTTTAAAGCGCTATATAAATGAAGATGACTTGACTTGGTTTGAAATCCAATTTAAATTTCATTTCTGAAAATCAACTCGATTCCGCGTGGTTTCTGTGACTGTCTCACACCGCGTGAAATGTGCTGAAAGTCGCCGCCAAAACAATGCTGTGTTGTTGCAAAGTGAACAAAGTGTTGTATAATTCAAATAAGCCAACATCTATTGCAAACCCCTCCATGTTGCGGCTGTTGTTGTTTTTGCCATATATATATTTTGATGCATCATCATTGCCATAGAAACCAATGCCGATATTCCGGAAAAGGAAGGAGCGTCATGAACACACACATCAGATTTGAACCGTTGCGAGACATCAATCATTTTAGATCAGATTCCAATCGGATTCACATATAGCCGTATTCGGACTGACGGTGTGGCGGCTCTGGTGCGGAGCGAGGCGGCTGAGTGTTGCTCACGCTCGCGCGGGTGTTGCTCTGCAGAGTAATGTGGACCCCAGGGATGATGTGTTCAGTTGTCGTCAGCAGTGTGATGACAAGCCCTCTCTCAATAAGGCGGAGGACCGTAAGGAGTACAACATCGGCGTGCTCCGGCATCTGCAGGTGATCTTCGGGCACCTGGCGGCGTCCCGGCTGCAGTACTACGTGCCCCGCGGCTTCTGGAAGCAGTTCAGGTACTCACGCCTCTAGAGTCCGCTTCTGGAGCACATCGGCTTACACTGAGAGTTACACACACCCTAATAATACAGTCACAGCAAAACGGGAAAGTGTGGCGTAATGCCGTGTGCAGGGCTCGTGCTTAAAGTGCTTGAGTTTCTGAAGTTTAAGTTCTGGAGAACAGCCATTTTTATGAAAAGGTGCTTGAATTATTCGTTCATTCATGTAAACTCTGTTCGCATTCATCACTGGTAATAATGTTATTCTGGCGGTGTCTGTGTACATCGGCCACAGCAGAATCAGATTTTGTGTGTTATATAAAGTTAAAGTTAGTAATTTGTGTACTTTCTCATTTCCCGGATTAATATCCAGACACAGCTTGAGTTTGAGGCGTTTGTTAGAGTAGTGGCTGATGGGAAATGTGTCTGTGAACAGTCATTATCCGTGTTAAGACACTGCGTTTCAATCGTTCCTGCAGGTTATGGGGGGAACCGGTGAATCTGAGAGAACAGCACGACGCGCTCGAGTTCTTCAACTCGCTGGTGGACAGCCTGGACGAGGCGCTGAAGGCCCTCGGGCATCCCAGCATGCTCAGCAGGATCTTGGGCGGCTCGTTTGCAGACCAGAAGATCTGTCAGGGTTGTCCTCACAGGTGATGGCAATCATTCTGAGTAGAGATGCACATCTATTAACCTGTTAATTTGAATGGTTTTAAAGTTTGAACATGCAATTCAGACACAGATTTAGCACTGTGACATACACGGTCTTCTTCTCAATGAATGATTTATGCATTCTTTATAACAACTTGCATACATCATTCTTTATTCTTTCAAGCAGACATATTTATTTGTATAAATATAATGAATCCTTATTAAAGAGCAGTAAATGCTTTTCTCTTTTTCTTTTGTTGTTTGATTGTTAAGGGCACAGACGCACTAGCTTTATTACGCACTGTCACTTTAAGACCGAATGCGCGGATCCAATGCGCTGATGCACATCCCATATTCCCACAACTGTGCACGTTCTGACATAACCGACGGTGTTTACGGGAATACTCTTCAAACGGGCATTAAGACTCAATGTTGTGTGTGTTTGTCCATTCAGACGCGAAAGAGAGCTCAGTTCAGTCCTCCGTTCGAGTGTGTGTGTGTGCGCAATAGATTTGTGTCAATAGATTTTCGTCATAGTTTTTGTCATTCAACACTGGTTTTTATTTAGTTCTCGTCTGTGAAATAATGTCAATGAGGAAAATGATTCGTCAACGAGATTAACACTGGTGTGTTCATAGGTATGAGTGTGAGGAATCCTTCACAACGCTGAACGTGGACATCCGGAACCACCAGAACCTCCTGGACTCTCTAGAACAGTATGTCAAAGGGGATCTTCTGGAAGGAGCCAACGCGTACCACTGTGAGAAGTGCAACAAGAAGGTGGGATGTGTTCCCTGAATCTCCCAATCTTCTGTACAGGACAAATTAGTGACGTTTTCCTGTGGTTTTCACTCATGCTTTTTGCTTAAAGGTGAAGACGCAACTCTATGTGTGTCTCGTAAGATCCCCTCTCTGTTAAACATGTATTATTGGACTGTCCTGGGTTTAATACATGTAGAATGCTCTTTCATGAAGTTATTTCACTTAAGAACTTATTTAGTAAGATTATGCCTGAAAAGGTTTGGGATTTTTTAATCATATGTTAATTTGTATAATATGACTTGTTGTGTTTGTTAGCTTGGTTTCATTGATATTTGTATTTTTCTAATTACATTTTTAGATGCTGACCTGTTATTAAATAAATCTCTCTATCTCTCGTGTGGTTTTCCGTCAGGTGGACACAGTGAAGCGTCTGCTCATAAAGAAGCTCCCGCCGGTGTTAGCCATCCAGCTGAAGCGCTTCGACTACGATTGGGAGCGCGAGTGTGCCATCAAGTTCAACGATTACTTCGAGTTCCCCCGCGAGCTGGACATGGAGCCGTACACGGTGGCCGGCGTGGCGAAGCTGGAGGGGGACGAGGTTCCGCCGGAGAGCCAGGTCATCGCGGAGAACCCCCCGGCGAATCCCGACGCTAGCTCGCGCTACAGGCTCGTGGGCGTGCTAGTGCACTCGGGTCAGGCTAGCGGCGGACACTACTACTCCTACATCGTCCAGCGCCACGGCAGCGACGGCGACGGGCTGAAGGACCGCTGGTACAAGTTTGACGACGGTGACGTGACGGAGTGTAAGATGGACGACGACGAGGAGATGAAGAACCAGTGCTTTGGTGGAGAGTACATGGGCGAGGTGTTCGATCACATGATGAAGCGCATGTCGTACCGGCGGCAGAAGCGCTGGTGGAACGCGTATATTCTGTTCTACGAGCGCATGGACGCCACAGGGGGCGACGACGAGCTGCTGAAGTACATCACCGAACTCACGCTCGCGTCCCGGCCCAACCAACCCAAGATGCCCTCGGCCATCGAGGCCAGCGTCCGCAAGCAGAACGTGCAGTTCATGCACAGCCGCATGCAGTTCAGCCTCGAGTACTTCCAGTTCATGAAGAAGCTGCTGACCTGCAACAGCGTATACCTGAACCCTCCTCCAGGTGAGCAGAGGCTGACCTCAGGCCAGTGCACACGAGCACGGGGAGCCGGTCGTCCACCAGGGTTTACGCGGATCCTTAAAAAGATGTCTTTTGATTTAATGATTTCATTTGACTGGTAACAGTGGTGTTGTGTTATTATTCTAAATGAATTTAATTTGAATGTTAGAATTGGACGTAAAAGGTGATGCATACATCTACAAATGTCCATATATAGGTGAAAATGCCCCTGGAAGTCAATATAAGGGGGCAAATATTACCCCTTAATAAAAAATATTAATTTCTGCCACTGCTGTGAACTGACCACTGCGTAGAATATGAAAAATATTACGGTAATATCTTCGTGAGTCAGCGGTCAACAACAGGCCTAAACCAGCCATGGTTGATCTAATTATGATCTAATTATTATCAACAAAACTTTGAAAATATCGAGACACATTTTTGTCAATATTGCACACCTCTAATGCACAGTATTAATTTTGATTTCTTCGGGTCTTAAAAAGGTCTTAAATTTTACTTTAAAAAGTGTGCAGAAACCCTGGTCCACACGCAAACGCACGATCGCTCGCTCCTGCCAGGGTGAAGACTTTGGCTCGTGACGTCAGAACCGGAGCCGGTAATAACCATTTTTCCAGGCTTCTGATTGGCCAACAGTGCTTTACGGTTAGGGTTATATCGCCACCTGTTGGTTTGACAGCGTGTTTTCATGTGGACGCGAGTGTGGAGGAAGAGCTCCGTTTATAGAAGCCGTGTGTGTGTGTGGACGAGCCTCAGTCCGTGGCTCTGTGTCGGGGATCTGTAAACGTCTGATGGGTTGAGATGCTCCTCTTCTCTGGTTCTTCTAGGTCAAGATCACCTGTTGCCGGAGGCTGAAGAGATAGCGATGATAAGCGTACAGCTCGCGGCCCGGTTTCTGTTCAGCACCGGCTTCCACACGAAGAAGGCGGTCCGAGGCCCGGCGACTGACTGGTGAGGCAGCTGAGTGTGTGGAGTGTGTGTGGAGTGTGTGGAGTGTGTGAGTGTGTGGAGTGTGTGGAGTGTGTGTGAGTGTGTGGAGTGTGTGGAGTGTGTGAGTGTGTGAGTGTGTGGAGTGTGTGGAGTGT
Organism: Rhinichthys klamathensis goyatoka; assembly: GCF_029890125.1. NCBI lineage: Eukaryota > Metazoa > Chordata > Actinopteri > Cypriniformes > Leuciscidae > Rhinichthys > Rhinichthys klamathensis. The sequence goes on from NW_026607194.1 coordinate 287,829, forward strand.
GTGAGTGTGTGGAGTGTGTGAGTGTGTGGAGTGTGTGAGTGTGTGGAGTGTGTGAGTGTGTGGAGTGTGTGAGTGTGTGAGTGTGTGGAGTGTGTGTAGTGTGTGGAGTGTGTGAGTGTGTGGAGTGTGTGTGTGGAGAGTGTGTGTGGAGAGTGTGTGTGGAGAGTGTGTGTGGAGAGTGTGTGTGGAGAGTGTGTGTGGAGAGTGTGTGTGGAGAGTGTGTGTGGAGAGTGTGTGTGGAGAGTGTGTGTGGAGAGTGTGTGTGGAGAGTGTGTGTGGAGTGTGTGTGGGTGGAGAGTGTGTGTGGAGAGTGTGTGTGGAGAGTGTGTGTGGAGTGTGTGTGGAGGTGTGTGGAGTGTGTGTGGAGTGTGTGTGGAGTGTGTGTGGAGTGTGTGTGGAGTGTGTGTGGAGTGTGTGTGGAGTGTGTGTGGAGTGTGTGTGGAGTGTGTGTGGAGTGTGGGTGGAGTGTGTGTGTGGAGTGTGGAGTGTGTGTGTAGTGTGGAGTGTGTGTGTGTGGAGTGAGTGTGTGTGTGTGTGGAGTGTGTGTGTGTGGAGTGTGTGTGTGGAGTGTGTGTGTGGAGTGTGTGTGTGGAGTGTGTGTGTGGAGTGTGTGTGTGGAGTGTGTGTGTGGAGTGTGTGGAGTGTGTGAGTGTGTGGAGTGTGTGGAGTGTGTGGAGTGTGTGGAGTGTGAATGTGTGTGTGGAGTGTGTGTGTGTGGAGTGTGTGTGTGTGGAGTGTGTGTGTGTGGAGTGTGTGTGTGTGGAGTGTGTGTGTGTGGAGTGTGTGTGTGTGGAGTGTGTGTGTGTGGAGTGTGTGTGTGGAGAGTGTGTGTGGAGAGTGTGTGTGGAGAGTGTGTGTGGAGTGTGTGTGGAGTGTGTGTGGAGTGTGTGTGGAGTGTGTGTGGAGTGTGTGTGGAGTGTGTGTGGAGTGTGTGTGGAGTGTGTGTGGAGTGTGTGTGGAGTGTGTGTGGAGTGTGTGTGGAGTGTGTGTGGAGTGTGTGTGGAGTGTGTGTGGAGTGTGTGTGGAGTGTGTGTGGAGTGTGTGTGGAGTGTGTGTGGAGTGTGTGTGGAGTGTGTGTGGAGTGTGTGTGTCTGTGGAGTGTGTGTGTCTGTGGAGTGTGTGTGTCTGTGGAGTGTGTGTGTCTGTGGAGTGTGTGTGTCTGTGGAGAGTGTGTGTGGAGAGTGTGTGGAGTGTGTGTGTCTGTGGAGTGTGTGTGTCTGTGGAGTGTGTGTGTCTGTGGAGTGTGTGTGTGGAGAGTGTGTGTGGAGAGTGTGTGGAGTGTGTGTGTCTGTGGAGTGTGTGTGTCTGTGGAGTGTGTGTCTGTGGAGTGTGTGTCTGTGGAGTGTGTGTCTGTGGAGAGTGTGTGTGGAGAGTGTGTGGAGTGTGTGTGTCTGTGGAGTGTGTGTGTCTGTGGAGTGTGTGTGTGTGTGTGTGGAGTGTGTGTGTGTGTGTGTGGAGTGTGTGTGTGTGTGTGGAGTGTGTGTGTGTGGAGTGTGTGTGTGTGGAGTGTGTGTGTGTGGAGTGTGTGTGTGGTGTGTGTGTGTGGAGTGTGTGTGTCTGTGGAGTGTGTGTGTGGTGTGTGTGTGTGGAGTGTGTGTGTGTGGAGTGTGTGTGTGGTGTGTGTGTGTGGAGTGTGTGTGTGGTGTGTGTGTGTGGAGTGTGTGTGTGGAGTGTGTGTCTGTGGAGTGTGTGTGTGTGTGTGGAGTGTGTGTGTGGAGTGTGTGTGTCTGTGGAGTGTGTGTGTGTGTGTGTGTGTGGAGTGTGTGTGTGGTGTGTGTGTGTGGAGTGTGTGTGTGGTGTGTGTGTGTGGAGTGTGTGTGTCTGTGGAGTGTGTCTGTGGTGTGTGTGTGTGGAGTGTGTGTGTGGTGTGTGTGTGTGGAGTGTGTGTGTGGTGTGTGTCTGTGGAGTGTGTGTGTGGTGTGTGTGTGTGGAGTGTGTGTGTGGTGTGTGTGTGGTGTGTGTGTGGTGTGTGTGTGTGTGGTGTGTGTGTGTGGAGTGTGTGTCTCAGTCCTCTGTCAGATGTACTTACTGGTTTTATCATATTTAGTCAACCTTGCCCTGTTTACATTCAGTCAAGATTTAGTCGACTAAAAGCCTGGGCGTTTTAGTCAATGAAAACTTAGTCATATTTGCGTCATGCTGCATTATGGGTAAATTGATAATAGGCTAACGATTATTTTGCTTAAATTGTTGTCATTTGAGGAATGTATATTTGCATTTCATCAGAATTATTGCACTTTCATATACAAGTACAGATCTAGAGAATGTCTCGTATAGTCTCGATGTCTCCTAGAGCTCGAATGCTCGGTTTATCTTAACGAATCTAGTTTCCTGATGTTTTTATAGGCTATTTGTCATAAATTAACCCATTCTCTACATTATGAAAACAAGACATTTCCCTCAAAAATGAAAACGGTGAAATGTGTAGCCTAATTCCAAATTACTTTTACAAGCTCACTTGAAGTTCTTCGATACCACATCAAAAACTACTATATATATTTAAATTATTATTTTTATTAATTTTAATTTTAAATGATCCGATCCGTAGCTCTAAAGCCGTAAATGATCCGAGCCGTGAGTGCTGTGTTGCAGCACTGGTGTGTCTGGTCTGGGTCCAGTGGCCGGTCCAGGTGTGTGTGTCACCTGACCCCTCTCTCTGCTTCTCCTCCAGGTATGACGCCCTGTGTCTCCTGTTGCGGCACAGCAAGAGCGTGCGCAGCTGGCTAGCCCACAGCGTGCTGTTCTCCTTCCCCACGCGCTTCTCCGAGTTCCTGCTGGAGTGTCCCAGCGCAGAGGTCCGCGGAGCCTTCGCCAAGCTGATCGTTTTCATCGCACACTTTTCCCTGCAGGACGGCCCGTGCCCTGCTCCAGTTACCTCTCCCAGCACACCCACACAGGTGAGAGAAACCAGTGCAGGGGAGAAACCAGTGCAGGAGAGAAACCAGTGCAGGGGAGAAACCAGTGCAGGGGAGAAACCAGTGCAGGAGAGAAACCAGTGCAGGGGAGAAACCAGTGCAGGGGAGAAACCAGTACAGGAGAGAAACCAGTACAGGAGAGAAACCAGTACAGGAGAGAAACCAGTACAGGAGAGAAACCAGTACAGGAGGATCTCAGAGATCCGTGTCCCACGGTCCTCAACCAGTGATTCAGCGAAACCTCGCTGTGCTTTTCCGTGTCATGTACACTAGGCTGAAAACATTTTGGGGTCCACTCTCAGATGAAATGGATTTATCAGTTTTTAAAGGTCTTTTAAATGGGAGACAGGAAAGTTCCTATATTATAATGCCCCTATGATGCTATTTTAAAGGTTCCTAGGTTTTCCTTTGGCGTCTCCTACGACAGGTTCACATTCATCCAAGATCAATAACACTTTAATTCCCTCATAATCTCCACTGCAGCTTCAGCTCTTTCTCTCAGTGTCTGCCATCGAGGACTCAGTCTCTCTAAGCCCCGCCTCTCTGAGAGCTCGTTTCAGTTCAGAATCGCTTCTATTAGGAGACAAAAACTTCATTCATCTGCACTTTGATCTTCCAGAGTCAATCTTACAGTCACAGACAGCTCTATTACACACTATATGGAAGGGAAGAAAGGGAACATCTGAAAAACATAATAGGGGCACTTTAACAAATGGCAAGCAAAAGTGGGTTCTAGACTCCTTCCAACATTGGGACTTATTTCAGGGAGTTTATGGAGACGTTTTTATCATTTTCCTAATCGTTGGGACCAGATTGTTTATACCAGTTGCCGAATAGACCATTACAGAATGAAGTGAAGAAGTTTTTAATTTTAGGAAAAGATCCACCAACATGTTCTATTGTTCAATATCCTGTATCCCTGTAGCATGTTTTATTAGATAGTGATGGGTTTAACCCCTTTTTTATTCAGGTAACTCTGAAATAATTTTTTAACAAAGTTAAAGGAGGAGTTCACTTCAGAATTATAATCTCCTGATAATTTACTCTCCCCACGTCATCCAAGATGTTCATGTGTTTCTTTCTTCAGTGGAAAAGAAATGAAGGTTTTTGAGGAACACACTCCAGGGTTTCTCCATATAGTGACTTCAATGGGGTCCAACGGGCCGAAGGTCCAGATGTGAGTTTCAGTGCAGCTTCAAAGTCTCGACACGATCCAGCCGAGGAATAAGAGTCTGATCTAGACAAACTTTTAACCACTAATGCTGGTCTTGCTCTAGCTGTGATGCGACACACATTACGCAATCAGGGTGAAAGGTCAAGCGGAAGAACCGACCCAGTGTTTACAGAGCGGACGTGCAAAGACTGAGTCAAACGCCATTTACAAAATAAATACATAAATAAAAGGTAAAACAACCACGATGTTGGAGGAAAAAATGAGAATTGAGTTTTTCATCCTTCCCTACATTTCTGAACCGGAACACACTTGACCTTTCACCCTGATCACGTAACGTGTGAAGTCGTGGATGAGCAAGACCAGCATTAGTGGTTAAAGTATATAAATGTTTAGTTTTGTTATAAATGTCGGCTGGTTTGTCTAGATCAGACTCTTATTCCTCGGCTGGATCGTGTCGAGACTTTGAAGCTGCACTGAAACTCACATCTGGACCTTCGACCCGTTGGACCCCATTGAAGACACTATATGGAGAAACCCTGGAGTGTGTTCCTCAAAAACCTTCATTTCTTTTCCACTGAAGAAAGAAACACATGAACATCTTGGATGATGTGTGGGAGAGTACACTATCAGGAGATTATAATTCTGAAGTGAACTACTCCTTTAAACCTAATTTAGTTTTTAGATGTATAAAAACCGTATGAAGTTTCCCAGCATGCAGAGCCACAGAAGCTGGCCTGGTGTTTAAACGGGCGTTTGTCGTTGTGAACAGGCCTGTGACCCCGCGACCCTGAGCGATCACCTGTTACGGGCGGTGCTGAACCTGCTGAGGAGAGAAGTGTCCGAACACGGCCGGCACCTCCAGCAGTACTTCAACCTCTTCGTCATGTACGCCAACCTGGGTGAGTGCTGGTTCTGTCCTGATCTCCCGACTCCCATGAGTCCTCATGAGCTGAAAGCGGACACATCAAGAAAATCTGGCTTTCTCCGTGTGTAAGTGCTGTAATCCGGTGCTTCTACCGACACGGAACACATGAAAACTGAAACCGTAACTGTGTTCTGGTGAGGCTTTCTCTGAGAGCACGTCTAAAATAAGCCGGTCAGATTTCGCTCCTTCTGGCGTATGAAGAGGATCTTATTATAATATTCCCGGCCCTTAATCTGCACGTTCACACACACCAGCGACATTGGGTTCGGCGAGCGCCAACAGAGACCAGTTCTAACGCACTGGAGAAGATCCAGCAAAGCCTGAAACTGTTCTGGTGTTGAGCACAGACGACACTGAACACTATTTAGAGTCCCAGCCTCAGATGAGACGAGAGCTGTGGATTTTATTTTATTTTCAATGGAAATCCCCCAGAAACAGACGATCAATGTAACTGTGAATCCACTAACATTCAGAAACGTGTAAAAGTGAAGCTCTCCCTGAGTCTCTCCGTAAGGCTGCACTCGCTGCTGGTTACTCCTGACTCTGGATCAGTGAGATTGGCCTGTGTTGTTATTGCCGGAGTCTCTGAAGCTCATGTAAAGGCTCCGCCCTCTTCTGAACGGAGGCGGAGCTAAAGCTCATTTGCATTTAAAGGGACACACACACAAATGGAGCGTTTCTGCTCACACCCTAAAAGGGGCAAATTTGACGAGCTATAATAAACGATTGGTATTTTGAGCTGAAATTTCCCAGACACATTCTGGGGACGCCATAGATTTATATATATCTCGTGAAAGGGGGCGTAATACGTCACCTTTAAAGGTAACCGTGCATCATAGTAATACGCCTCTGTCTGTTGCAGGTCTGGCAGAGAAGACGCAGCTGCTGAAGTTAAGCGTGCCAGCGACCTTCATGCTGGTGGCGCTGGACGAGGGTCCCGGTCCTCCCATCAAGTACCAGTACGCCGAGCTGGGCAAACTCTACGCGGTGGTGTCGCAACTGCTGCGGTGCTGCGACGTGTCCTCGCGCATGCAGTCCTCCATTAACGGTGAGCGCTAGTTCATGGGTCGCACACAGAAATGCAGCATCCACTCGGCTTTATCCAGATGATCGAGCGTGGCTCATCCGCACTCTCAGCTGATCTGATCCGTGTTCTCCGACAGGTAACCCCCCGCTGGCCAACCCGTACGGGGACCCCGGCCTCACGGCTCCCATCATGCCCCTGCAGCCGCCTGTGGCCGAGACCCTGTTCGTGCGCACCAGCTACGTGAAGAAGATCATCGAGGACTGCAGCAACTCTGAGGAGACGGTGAAGCTGCTGCGCTTCTGCTGCTGGGAGAACCCTCAGTTCTCCTCCACGGTGCTCAGCGAGCTGCTCTGGCAGGTGTGTGTGTGTGAGAGAGTGTGTGTGTGTGTGTTCACAGGCTGTTTATCTCCCTCACGACCCTCACTGTGCATGTTGTCTCGTGTCAGGTGGCGTATTCCTACACCTATGAGCTGCGGCCGTACCTGGACCTCCTGCTGCAGATCCTGCTGATCGAGGACTCGTGGCAGACGCACCGGTGAGTCCGAGCGGCGCAATCGCTGCGGTCACAGGCTCGCTCACGACAAGTTCAGGGAACATATGCTGATTCAACTTCACCTCATGTAAACGCTATGCTTTGATCAAATTGATGCGATTAAGCTCATAACTGTAGTATCCACAAGGGTCTTCCGCACCAGAGGATCCTCTTCCCTGTTCCCAGAGCTGTTGGGGAGTTCCCGGATGTCGGCGTGTTCGCACCGCAGGAACTAGGAGTGGTTTCAGTTCTAGAAACTCTTTTGGAGGAACTACTTTACTCCTGAGTCGCTCTAACCCAGCGCTCGAGGAACTACTTTACTCCTCCAGAGTCGCTCTAACCCAGCGCTCAAGGAACTACTTTACTCCTCCAGAGTCGCTCTAACCCAGCGCTAGAGGAACTACTTTACTCCAGAGTCGCTCTAACCCAGCGCTAGAGGAACTACTTTACTCCTCCAGAGTCGCTCTAACCCAGCGCTAGAGGAACTACTTTACTCCTCCAGAGTCGCTCTAACCCAGCGCTCGAGGAACTACTTTACTCCTCCAGAGTCGCTCTAACCCAGCGCTAGAGGAACTACTTTACTCCTCCAGAGTCGCTCTAACCCAGCGCTAGAGGAACTACTTTACTCCTCCAGAGTCGCTCTAACCCAGTGCTAGAGGAACTACTTTACTCCTCCAGAGTCGCTCTAACCCAGCGCTCGAGGAACTACTTTACTCCTCCAGAGTCGCTCTAACCCAGTGCTAGAGGAACTACTTTACTCCTCCAGAGTCGCTCTAACCCAGCGCTAGAGGAACTACTTTACTCCTCCAGAGTCGCTCTAACCCAGCGCTAGAGGAACTACAGTGACGTTAGTGTTCGCTGATTGGCTGAACGCTCGTGAAACACCAGCGCCCGCCATTATTAAAAAGCACACAGATTATAGGCTTTATATTTACTCCAGAAACGAACTCTACGAACATGTAAAGCAGAGATAGATGGAGCTCTCAACCTTTACACTGAGGAGCTGAGGAGACCGAGAGGAACATGATGATGCGTTTCTGCTCAGCGACACATCAAACACACGCCACACGCTAATCACTTTATTACGGTCTCCTCTCTGTGTGTAACAGTATCTAATAGCGTATCAGACAGCACTGTTAGACGGATCGCATGAACGGGAGAATGCGAGCGCTGTGAGCTCAGACTCTGGCGTTCTCAGCAAGCGTGTCTTTCGTATCTCCAGAGTTCCCACTGGCGCTGCGAACGCAACAGGAAAACGTCCCTGAGAGAACCATTAGCTCTGGTGGCTCGTTCCCAGACCTATCCGGTGCGAAAGCCCCTTCAGCCACAGTAATATATGTGGCGTAAGCTGATTTTAATGGCAGTAAATGGGCATGTGAAGACTATTGGCATGTCTATTCCTCTGACCGAAGCCAGCGTGTGCTGGTGGTTCATGAACAACTGCAGGAAAGACGTTGCTGAAGAAACACGTTCATGTTGACTGAATGCGTCCATAGAAATGTGCTTTACGTTTGATGCCAGTAGTTTAAAACCGTGACACATGACTGTATGAGTTCATCACGTGTGCCGGGCTCTGTGAAAATAACTTAATTCTTGGAGATAATCGGAATAATGAAACGTGTAAGTGGAAGTGAAGAGGTTTCTCGTGTCGTGTAAACAGTGTTCTGCGGTTACGCCCCTGCTCTCTGGGAGTGATGCGTGATGGCTGCACATGTAAACAGCCGATGTTGAGCCCGCATCCTCATGCCTGCGCTGTCCTTCTGTTTAGGATCCACAATGTTCTGAAGGGCATTCCCGATGACCGAGACGGGCTCTTCGACACCATCCAGCGCTCCAAGAACCACTACCAGAAGCGGGCCTATCAGTGCATTAAGTGCATGGTGGCGCTGTTCAGCAACTGCTCTGTGGCCTATCAGATCCTGCAGTGTGTGTGTGTGTGTGTGTGTGTGTGTGTGTGTGTGTGTGTGTGTGTGTGTGTGTGTGTGTGTGTGTGTGTGTGTGTGTGTGTGTGTGTGTGTGTGTGTGTGTGTGTGTGTGTGTGTGTGTGTGTGTGTGTGTGTGTGTGTGTGTGTGTGTGTGTGTGTGTGTGTGTGTGTGTGAGTGACGCGCACGCCCCGTCTACAGCTCCTCAATCCCAGGAGCCCCGCTAGAACAGCAGAGGCGATCCCAGGGATGGAGGATAGGCTTGCTACGATAGTCTGTGTTAAACTGATTAAACTGACCGTGTCCGCTTAATGAATCGTGAGCCGAACGAGTCGCCGCTCAGATCAGCAGCAGGACTCGGAGAGCGAGGAGCTGACTGACGAGACCATGGCATGTAAAAGCACCTATTCAAGCGAATTTGTCATGCACTGTTTGGTTGTTGTGTTTTTCATTAAGAATAATAGGCTAATGAACTCACCATTCAAGTAATCCGCCCCGAATTGGCACTAATTTGAAAACTAAACGGTAATACTTTACAATAAGGTTCATTAGTTAACATTAGTTAACTACCATAGTTAGGGCGGTGGAATGGCTGGGCGATGTGATTGTGTGGTGATTGTGTAGTGATTGTGTAGTGATTGTGCAGTGATTGTGTTGTGCTTGTGTGTCAGAGTAACGGGGACCTGAAGAGGAAGTGGACGTGGGCGGTGGAATGGCTGGGCGATGTGATTGTGTGGTGATTGTGTGGTGATTGTGTGGTGATTGTGTAGTGATTGTGTAGTGATTGTGTAGTGATTGTGTAGTGATTGTGCAGTGATTGTGCAGTGATTGTGTTGTGCTTGTGTGTCAGAGTAACGGGGACCTGAAGAGGAAGTGGACTTGGGCGGTGGAATGGCTGGGCGATGTGATTGTGTGGTGATTGTGTTGTGATTGTGTGGTGATTGTGCAGTGATTGTGTGGTGATTGTGCAGTGATTGTGTTGTGCTTGTGTGGTGATTGTGTAGTGATTGTGTTGTCCTTGTGTGGTGATTGTGTAGTGATTGTGTTGTGCTTGTGTGGTGATTGTGTAGTGATTGTGCGGTGATTGTGTGGTGATTGTGTTGTGCTTGTGTGTCAGAGTAACGGGGACCTGAAGAGGAAGTGGACGTGGGCGGTGGAATGGCTGGGCGATGTGATTGTGTGGTGATTGTGTGGGGATTGTGTAGTGATTGTGTAGTGATTGTGTGGTGATTGTGTAGTGATTGTGTAGTGATTGTGCAGTGATTGTGTTGTGCTTGTGTGTCAGAGTAACGGGGACCTGAAGAGGAAGTGGACGTGGGCGGTGGAATGGCTGGGCGATGTGATTGTGTGGTGATTGTGCAGTGATTGTGTGGTGATTGTGCAGTGATTGTGTTGTGCTTGTGTGTCAGAGTAACGGGGACCTGAAGAGGAAGTGGACGTGGGCGGTGGAATGGCTGGGCGATGTGATTGTGTGGTGATTGTGTGGTGATTGTGTAGTGATTGTGTAGTGATTGTGTAGTGATTGTGTAGTGATTGTGTAGTGATTGTGTAGTGATTGTGCAGTGATTGTGCAGTGATTGTGTTGTGCTTGTGTGTCAGAGTAACGGGGACCTGAAGAGGAAGTGGACGTGGGCGGTGGAATGGCTGGGCGATGTGATTGTGTTGTGATTGTGTGGTGATTGTGCAGTGATTGTGTGGTGATTGTGCAGTGATTGTGTTGTGCTTGTGTGGTGATTGTGTAGTGATTGTGTTGTGCTTGTGTGGTGATTGTGTAGTGATTGTGCGGTGATTGTGTGGTGATTGTGTTGTGCTTGTGTGTCAGAGTAACGGGGACCTGAAGAGGAAGTGGACGTGGGCGGTGGAATGGCTGGGCGATGTGATTGTGTGGTGATTGTGTGGTGATTGTGTAGTGATTGTGTAGTGATTGTGTGGTGATTGTGTGGTGATTGTGTAGTGATTGTGTAGTGATTGTGCAGTGATTGTGTTGTGCTTGTGTGTCAGAGTAACGGGGACCTGAAGAGGAAGTGGACGTGGGCGGTGGAATGGCTGGGCGATGTGATTGTGTGGTGATTGTGTGGTGATTGTGTAGTGATTGTGTAGTGATTGTGTAGTGATTGTGCAGTGATTGTGCAGTGATTGTGTTGTGCTTGTGTGTCAGAGTAACGGGGACCTGAAGAGGAAGTGGACGTGGGCGGTGGAATGGCTGGGCGATGTGATTGTGTGGTGATTGTGTGGTGATTGTGTGGTGATTGTGTAGTGATTGTGTAGTGATTGTGTAGTGATTGTGCAGTGATTGTGCAGTGATTGTGTTGTGCTTGTGTGTCAGAGTAACGGGGACCTGAAGAGGAAGTGGACTTGGGCGGTGGAATGGCTGGGCGATGTGATTGTGTGGTGATTGTGTGGTGATTGTGTGGTGATTGTGTAGTGATTGTGTAGTGATTGTGTAGTGATTGTGTAGTGATTGTGCAGTGATTGTGCAGTGATTGTGTTGTGCTTGTGTGTCAGAGTAACGGGGACCTGAAGAGGAAGTGGACTTGGGCGGTGGAATGGCTGGGCGATGTGATTGTGTGGTGATTGTGCAGTGATTGTGTGGTGATTGTGCAGTGATTGTGCAGTGATTGTGTGGTGATTGTGTAGTGATTGTGTTGTCCTTGTGTGGTGATTGTGTAGTGATTGTGTTGTGCTTGTGTGGTGATTGTGTAGTGATTGTGCGGTGATTGTGTGGTGATTGTGTTGTGCTTGTGTGTCAGAGTAACGGGGACCTGAAGAGGAAGTGGACGTGGGCGGTGGAATGGCTGGGCGATGTGATTGTGTGGTGATTGTGTGGTGATTGTGTAGTGATTGTGTAGTGATTGTGCAGTGATTGTGCAGTGATTGTGTTGTGCTTGTGTGTCAGAGTAACGGGGACCTGAAGAGGAAGTGGACATGGGCGGTGGAATGGCTGGGCGATGTGATTGTGTGGTGATTGTGCGGTGATTGTGCGGTGATTGTGTGGTGATTGTGTAGTGATTGTGCGGTGATTGTGCAGTGATTGTGTTGTGCTTGTGTGGTGATTGTGCGGTGATTGTGTGGTGATTGTGTAGTGATTGTGCGGTGATTGTGCAGTGATTGTGTTGTGCTTGTGTGGTGATTGTGTAGTGATTGTGTTGTGCTTGTGTGGTGATTGTGTAGTGATTGTGCGGTGATTGTGTGGTGATTGTGTTGTGCTTGTGTGTCAGAGTAACGGGGACCTGAAGAGGAAGTGGACGTGGGCGGTGGAATGGCTGGGCGATGTGATTGTGTGGTGATTGTGTGGGGATTGTGTAGTGATTGTGTAGTGATTGTGTGGTGATTGTGTAGTGATTGTGTAGTGATTGTGCAGTGATTGTGTTGTGCTTGTGTGTCAGAGTAACGGGGACCTGAAGAGGAAGTGGACGTGGGCGGTGGAATGGCTGGGCGATGTGATTGTGTGGTGATTGTGTGGTGATTGTGTAGTGATTGTGTAGTGATTGTGCAGTGATTGTGCAGTGATTGTGCAGTGATTGTGCAGTGATTGTGTTGTGCTTGTGTGTCAGAGTAACGGGGACCTGAAGAGGAAGTGGACATGGGCGGTGGAATGGCTGGGCGATGTGATTGTGCGGTGATTGTGCGGTGATTGTGTGGTGATTGTGTAGTGATTGTGCGGTGATTGTGCGGTGATTGTGCAGTGATTGTGTTGTGCTTGTGTGGTGATTGTGTAGTGATTGTGTGGTGATTGTGTAGTGATTGTGTAGTGATTGTGCGGTGATTGTGTTGTGCTTGTGTGGTGATTGTGTTGTGCTTGTGTGGTGATTGTGTAGTGATTGTGTGGTGATTGTGCAGTGATTGTGCGGTGATTGTGTTGTGCTTGTGTGGTGATTGTGTTGTGCTTGTGTGGTGATTGTGTAGTGATTGTGTGGTGATTGTGTAGTGATTGTGTGGTGATTGTGCAGTGATTGTGTTGTGCTTGTGTGTCAGAGTAACGGGGACCTGAAGAGGAAGTGGACGTGGGCGGTGGAATGGCTGGGCGATGTGATTGTGTGGTGATTGTGTAGTTATTGTGAAGTGATTGTGTGGTGATTGTGCAGTGATTGTGTGGTGATTGTGTAGTGATTGTGCGGTGATTGTGTGGTGATTGTGTTGTGCTTGTGTGTCAGAGTAACGGGGACCTGAAGAGGAAGTGGACGTGGGCGGTGGAATGGCTGGGCGATGAGCTGGAGCGCAGGCCTTACACTGGAAACCCTCAGTACACGTACAACAACTGGTCTCCTCCAGTACAGAGCAACGAGACGTCCAACGGCTACTTCCTGGAGCGCTCGCACAGCGCGCGCATGACGCTAGCCAAGGCCTGCGAGCTCTGTCCTGAAGAGGTGAGCGCTCAGTCACTCAAACCTCACCAAACGCCGCTGGTGAGTTCAGCCGTCTCTGCCATGATGGGTACGACTCTGAGATTTAGGAAGATATTAAGATTGGGAAGTTTTTGTTTTATTGCTAAGTTGTTAACGTCTACATTCATGCAATTTGCTTTCCAGGTAGAGCTGCACGATACACATCAGAATAACAGCGATATTGCTACGATTTAATCAAATAAATGTATGCGCTGGTGGTTTCAGAGTGAAGCGCGTCATGTGGTTCGTTCGGAGACCCGCTTGATAAATAAAAGCTTTGATGGTTTGCCATTTGAAAAATGAAGAAATGAAGATAAATATTAGTATTGTAATTTTATAGTAAAATAATTTTTATTTTACAGTGCAATAGTAAAATGATATTTCTTATTTTGTTTAATATTTTATTTAAACTGCAGTTCGAGTTGCTTCTTGCAAAATCAAACCTAAGTATATTATTTTGTCTGAAATCGTTAATCTCGGAAAGGGATTTAATTATTATTTCCAAATATGGTTATTCAAATCATCTGGTAAAAATCTTATAATATCGCATTATACAGGTCCTTCTAAAAGAATTAGCATATTGTGATAAAGTTCATTATTTTCCATAATGTAATGATAAAAATTAAACTTTCATATATTTTAGATTCATTGCACACCAACTGAAATATTTCAGGTCTTTTATTGTTTTAATACTGATGATTTTGGCATACAGCTCATGAAAACCCCAAATTCCTGTCTCAAAAAATGAGCATATCATGAAAAGGGTCTCTAAACGAGCTATTAACCTAATCATCTGAATCAACTAATTAACTCTAAACACCTGCAAAAGATTCCTGAGGCTTTTAAAAACTCCCAGCCTGTTTCATTACTCAAAACCGCCATCATGGGTAAGACTGCCGACCCGACTGCTGTCCAGAAGGCCATCATTGACACCCTCAAGCAAGAGGGTAAGACGGAAAGAAATTTCTGAACAAATAGGCTGTTCCCAGAGTGCTGTATCAAGGCACCTCAGTGGGAAGTCTGTGGGAAGGAAAAAGTGTGGCAAAAAACGCTGCACAACTAGAAGAGGTGACCGGACCCTGAGGAAGATTGTGGAGAAGGACCGATTCCAGAGCTTGGGGGACCTGCGGAAGCAGTGGACTGAGTCTGGAGTAGAAACATCCAGAGCCACCGTGCACAGGCGTGTGCAGGACATGGGCTACAGGTGCCGCATTCCCCAGGTCAAGACACTTCTGAACCAGAAACAGCGGCAGAAGCGCCTGACCTGGGCTACAGGTTATCACTGTGAAGCTGCTTTGATGCAATCTGTATTGTGAAAAGCGCTATATAAATAAATGTGACTTGACTTGACTTGACAGAGAAGCAGCACTGGACTGTTGCTCAGTTTTGCATGTCATTTGGAAATCAAGGTGCCAGAGTCTGGAGGAAGACTGGGGAGAAGGAAATGCCAAAATGCCTGAAGTCCAGTGTCAAGTACCCACAGTCAGTGATGGTCTGGGGTGCCATGTCAGCTGCTGGTGTTGGTGCACTGTGTTTTATCAAGGGCAGGGTCAATGCAGCTAGCTATCAGGAGATTTTGGAGCACTTCATGCTTCCATCTGCTGAAAAGCTTTATGGAGATGAAGATTTCATTTTTCAGCACGACCTGGCACCTGCTCACAGTGCCAAAACCACTGGTAAATGGTTTACTGACCATGGTATTACTGTGCTCAATTGGCCTGCCAACTCTCCTGACCTGAACCCCATAGAGAATCTGTGGGATATTGTGAAGAGAAAGTTGAGAGACGCAAG